>NC_134584.1:630000-735000 GCF_037038515.1 Microtus pennsylvanicus
GCAGCCATCGGCTGGGGAGGATGGGTACCTGGAAAATGCTGGCCCCATAGGGTGTCCTCCAGGCGTTGAGCAAGTTGTCCTTGCCTGTGCTAACAAACCAGCGTCCTGGGGAGGGAAAAGAGACTGGTAGTTACAGAGACGGGACCTCCCAGGGCAGGGCTCGGTGCCTGAGCCCCCCTGCCACTCTACAGTGTCAACAAGAAAAGAGAGCTGCCAGTCAAACTCCATCCCTCCCACCCCCACACTGGCTACCCAGACTCTCCTGGAACTGGCTCTGTAGCCCAGGCTGCCTCTGCCTCCGAATGCTGGGATTAAAGGCGTGTGCCACCTCATCTGGTCCATCCTTTTGTGACATGTGTATCTGGGCATTTACCTAAACCCACTTTGACCTCAATAAGTGGCTGGGTGGACAGGCCTGGGTAAATCGTTCTAACTTGGGCCGATTTGGGGTGGCCCACGCTCCCTCTATTGTCCCGTGGGGTCTCCCAGGCTGTACCACAGGAAGCGAACTTGAGCGACAGCACGCAGCTCTCATGCAGGCGTAGCTGGTACTTCTCAGGTTTGCGCACGTGCAGGACCTCCACATGGCTGCTCTCCATCCCCACGGCCAGCCAGTCCTGGTTGGGACAGTGGCCCAGCGAGAAAATCTAGGGCAAGAGACAGCACTGGGACTAGGGGTGCCCCACGTCTCCCATGGGGACAAAAATGTAGCCGGCGATGGGTGTCACATTTTAGCGCTAATCTGAGGCACAGGCGCGCTGAACTGTGGGATTCTGGGTCAGTCTGTGCCTTGGTATTTTGGATTTTTGAGACCTGGTCTCACTATGCAGCTTTGGCCGTCCTGGAATTCACTCTGTAGACCAGGCTGAACTCACAGACATCCACCTGCCTCTGTCTCCCAGTGCTGGGATTAAAGACATGTACCAGACACCTTGTATTTGAGGCAGGGTCCCTCACTGAACCGGGAGCTCACCTATTCAACTAATCTAACCCTTCAGCCAGTCCCGGGGATCCCTCTGTCTCCACGTGCCCCAGGTTGCAGGCAGGTACCCCGGCTTTTTGTGTGCATTATAAGGATTTGAACTCAAGCCCTCATACTAACTAGGCAAACGCTTTACCCACAGAGTCCTATCCTGGCCTGGGCCTGGGAAGGGCACCGTGGGGGAGGCCGGGATGGCAGGTGCACCTGGGAGCTGAAGTCGTGCTGCTGAAGCTGGCGGCCCTCCCGCAGGTCCCAGCAGCGCACTGTATTATCCAGGCCCCCAGTCCACAGCCGGGTCCCATAGTCCGATATGTCTATGCAGCTGGCCCCGTCCGTGTGGCCCTGGAATTGCCTGTGGGTGGAGGGCAGGCATCCACATCTACATCCCCCTGTGCCTCCCCCACCCTACCCCAGGCCGCCCTGCGTACCTGACCATGGCCTGGTTCTGTAGGTCCCAGACCACGATGTTGCCATCGCTGCAGCAGGAGAAGCAGACTTTGGCGTCGGGGCTGACAGCCAGTGCATAGCAGGCAGGGGCGGAAGAGGTCAGCTCTGCCTTAATTCGTGGTGTGGGTGCTGCCAGGTCCCAGATGGACAGGGTGCTGGCTTCGCCGCCCACTATCAGGCTCTGCCCATCTGGCAGCAGCTTGCAGGAGCGGATGTAGTTGTCGCGGTTCTGCCGCAGTGAGAAGCAAGCCAGAGCAGAGTTGGGGCCACCCAAGTATCCACAGACCTACCCTATAGACCACGCCCATCCCTACAGGCCCCGCCTAGTCCTTCAAACCCCGCCCAGCTCCGCAGGCCCCGCCCTCACCAGGCAATCCAGCTGAGCCACGGGTGTCTTGCTGCCCGGCTGGCCCACGTCCCACACCTTCACGCAACCTTTGCCGCCCGTGTACACGTGCTGTGTGGAGCCGCTGATCGTGACAGCACACACTACCTCACCATGGGCCAGTGTGTGTAGCTGCCGAGCATGGCGAGGGATGCCCGTGCCCACCAGAGCATCCGATGGAAAGGGCACCGGCTGCATCTGGCCATCCGCAGACACGTGGAAGGAGTAGGCCCTGCAGAGGCCGCAGATGCGGGTGGGCGGACCACCCCGCCCACCCCACCCCAGCACAGGTGTTCCCAGGAAGATGGGGACCCGTGCCTCACACACACCCTGGTGACAGCACAGCCCACATGCTACTCACGGCTTCGCCCCAGGGATGCCAGGCAAGGAGATGGACGAGCCTCGGAGATGCGGGTGTGACTCAAATGCCATCTGCCAGAGGCCAGAGACGTGACCCAAGGCAGGGCGTCCAGCACCCCTCACCCGAGTCCCATCCCATGCCTGTCTGTCCCTCAGACAGGAAGCAGAAAGACTTGCAAGCTTGCTACTGGACTTTTAAAATAACCTCCTGGACCAGGTTTTTTAATCCAGCCGCATTCCTTCTGATTTTGCCCACAGCAGCACATGCTAACATGGGTAAGGTTCGGATCATCTTCCCACACACATACTGGACCAAGCCTCCAGTTTCTCCTTTATTTCTTTATTTCTTTTTGTTATTATTATTTTCTCTTTTTTGTTTCTTTTTTATTTGTTTTTAGTTTTTGCTTTTTTCAAGAAAGGGTTTCTCTGTAGTTGTGGCTGCCTGGAACTCACTCTGTAGACTGTAGACCAGGCTGGCCTCAAACTCAGAGATCTGTCTGCCTCTGCCTTCCCAGTACTGGAATTAAAGGCGTCCGCCACCACACTCCCACCCCCATTCATTTTTGAGACAGAGACTCATATGGTATGGGCTAGTCTCAAAGTCCTCATCTTCCTGCTCTCCGGGCTAGGGTGACAGACAGGCACCACACGTCCAGTTTAAGTCGTCCTGGGAACGGCGCCCAGTGTTAGTCCCTCCTTTTTACTAATTCTGTTCTTTGGATGAAGTAGGTTTCTCCACACACCCCCCGCAAAGGCCTCCCCAGATCTGTTGACCATCCTAGCGGTCTGTAGCCCGAGGACTCACCAGGGGTGAGCGTCCATACACGACAGAGCTGCTGACCTGGGGGGACAGGTGGAGGCTGACGTAGGAGCTGGGCATGGAGAGGTCCCCGTTGAGGGTGCTGTGGGAGCCCAGGCTGAAGGACGAGGTGAAGGGGCTGGACAGGGTCAGGGGACTCCTCAGGGCTGAGTGAGAAGGGCCAGGATACATATTCAGACACCCAAGTCCCATTTTTCCTGTCTTTCAGCTGATGAACTCCCACATCCTCCAAACACCCAGACTCGGTAAGAGGAGGACAGGAGGTTCAGAAAGGTCACGCAACTAGCCTGAGGTCACGCAGCCGGTGAAGGCCCAGACTTCTCTCACAATCAATAAGCTGGGGGTCACTTTGTTTCCCTGAACTTCAGTTTCCTAGGCTGAGAAGTGGCCAAAACAAGAAGACTGAGGCCCAGGGAGAGGCGGCACCTGGCTGGGGGTAAATCTGGGGTCCGATCCACCAGTCTCTCACCCTTCCTTCACTTTTTCTTTTTCTTTTTTCAGACAGGGTCTTACTATGTAGACCAGACTGGCCTTGAACTCACAGAGATCCACATGCTTCTGCCTCCTGAGTGCTGAGATTAAAGGCTTGCACCACCACTGCCAACTCTCTCATCCTTTCTACTTTGGGGAGTCCCTCTGGATCAAAGGTACACCAGGCAGGAGGGGACTTACCAATGCTGTCTGTGGATGGTGCTGGTTGAGCCACCAGCTGACAGAGGTGACCGGCAGAGCTGGGTCCCGGGGTGGATGCGTCCTGGGGTGGAGAGGGACCACACGACCTAGAGGCAGGAGGGCCTGTGGAGAGATCATTCTGTGGAGAAAAAAGGGGCACTAGTCACTGCAAGGGCCACTCTAGGGTCGACGTAGGGGAGCATGTGGCAGCCGACTGGTCTCTCAGGCACTCAGTGGGCACAGAGCCAAAAGCCGGGAAGACCTAGGTCCACGGTGCAAACACAACCTCGGGAGTGTGGGTATAAACTGGGTCCACAGAAGAGGCGGGAACTCTTTGGTACAGCAATGTGCCATCCAGAGACAGAGACAAAGTCGGAGGCCACTGAGCTGGCAAGATGTCTCAGCAGGTAAAGATGGCTGTGGCCAAGCCTGACAATCTGTGTTCAACCCCTAAAACCCACGTAGTGGGAAAGAACTGACTCCCCAGAGTTGACCTCTGACCTTCATGTGTGCAATATGGCACACACACAGACATGGGTCTTTCTTTTAATGTTCACTGGGCAGTGGTGGTGCACGCCATTAACCCCAGCACTTGGGAGAGAGAGGCAGGTGGATCTCTGTGAGTTCAAGGCCAGCCTGGTCTACAGAGTGAGTTCCAGGACAGCCAGGGCTACACAGAGAAAACCTGGCTTGAGGAAATCAAAAAAGAAAAAGGTTCTAATTTAGAGGCTGAGCAAGGTGCAATGGTGCACACCTTTAATCCCGGCACTCCAGAGCAGAGGCAGGGGATCCCCAGGCCAGCCTGGAGTACATAGTGAGATCATGTCTCAATAAACAAAGAAACTGACAGGCTCCTAGGACAGTGGTCCCTTTGGCTCCAGAGGTCCTCAGCCCCTGGTGTCCTGAGAGCCAGGCCTCTGCTTTCTATAGGCATGTTTTGCCAGACAGGGTTCGGGAGCTGAGGCTAGCCATGAGCTAACATCCTACAGAGGAAAATGCCTTTGGACTCTGGATCCTCTGGTGACCTGGAAGACTGTGGGGCACCCTTGGGGTGTCTCCAGCTAGACCTGCCCCTACTGCCAAGGTCTCCCTAGGTGGGGAGGGGATTAGATAACACTGGAGCCCACAATGACTGCTGGTTGCCATGGCAACCTTCGGGGGGGCTAGAAACAGATCTTCTCTTACCCTGGATGAAGTGGAGGGCAGAGGGTTTGGGGAAGACCCGGGAGGGACCCCGGACTTTCAGGGACATCTGACATCTGGGGTGGGGGAGGGGAGGTCTCTGCCAGGACCCAGTGCTGTGGTGGGGGAGTGGGGAATGGGGGAGTGGGGGGTAATTCCCACCATTGCAGGAAGTGAGTGACCCAACTAGGTCCTATTTCTTTGCCCAGTTTGGTTATCAAGTTGCTTTTAAAATGTTTCCTGAGACTCAGCAGAATCTTCTGTGGGGAACCCAAAGAATCAAGGAAAAAGGTCAGGTGTGGTGAGTCATCTGTCTCCCCAGTACTGAAGAGGTAGAGGCAGGAGGATCATGAGTTCAATGCCATCCTAGACTATATGAAGAGTTGGTGGGGGCTGGAGAGATGGCTCAGAGGTTAAGAACATTGCCTGCTCTACCAAAGGTCCTGAGTTCAATTCCCAGCAACCACGTGGTAGCTCACAACCATCTGTAATGGGGTCTGGTGCCCTCTTCTGGCCTGCAGGCATAGACACAGACAGAATATTGTATACATAATAAATAAATAAATATTAAAAAAAAGAGTTGGTGAGCCAAGAAATAATGTCTCAGAAACAAAACAAAACAAAAAACCAACCATCAAAACCAAACAAACAAAAATAAATAAAGAAAGAAGCAAACAAAAAACAAATGAGAAAATCTCGACTGCCCTAGCCTGGCTGATCTGCTCTTTGCACTCTGTCTGTTTCCAGGCCACCCCGGGATGACGAAAAGGAGTTTCACGCACACCCCCTTCCATACCAGGGCTACGTCTTTGCTTATGGGGAGTGGTGAGCCCAAACTGGAGGCCAAGGAGGCTGGGCTGTCCGCGAGGTCCCTGCGGGCAGGGATGCAGACGGGTGCCTTTCCACAGGGGGTGGTTGCAGGGCTGGGTGGCTCTGAGGGTTGGTCCTGAATTCAAGAACATTGAGAGGGGAATGGGTAAAGAGGAAAAGACACCCACAGCAGCCATGCAGCCCCGCCCTCCACAGCAGCAAGGAGAAGGGCTGGGCCTCACTTCTGGGGAGCCTGAAATCCAGGAAATGAATGGCACACCTCCACTGTGGGCCTCAGGGTCCCCACCTGCGCTGTAACAGGCTTTCGAGACCTCCAAACCGTCTGCCCATGTGTCCCCTGTCTGACCTCGCCAGAGACAGGCAGGAATTCCCTCCCTCCCGTCCCCGTCCCCCTTCCTTGCCCAGCCCCAAGATCTCACCTCATCCACCACCAAGTTATAGTCACTCTTGTCTTCATCACTTTCCTGGGGGGGGGACAGACACACAACAGGGGACACACAGGCCGTCATGCCCCTGCCTCCACACCACGCCTGACCCACCACCTCCCCTACGCCTAGTCTTGCTGCCTTCAGGGAGCCTTGACCATGCTCGCCCAGGGAGACCCTTTGACCTTGGTACCTCTGCACCATAACCTCTCCGGCTCCCACGGCCCTCTGGAGGGACACCAAGCTCCAACTTCATTCCCAGATGCTGAAAAAGCCTTTCCTGACCCAGAGAGCAGGACAGATCACATTTGGATACACAGGGAGGAGCCAAGGGTGCAATCTGAACCGAATTCTACAGAACCACTGTCTCTGGCTTCCCTCCCAAGCGCACTAGCCCCTGAGCTGCTGATGGTGATGCTTAGGGTGTCCTAGAAGCCCTCTGTCCCTAAATCACTCCCCCAGTGCCTCACTGGGGATTCTAGGCGGTGCTCCACTCTTGATCACGCCCCCATTTCCTCACAGGGGGATCCTAGGCCGGGCTCCACTCTTGACCACGCCCCCAGCCCCTCACTGGGGATTCTAGGCGGGGCTCCACCCTGACCACGCCCCAGACCCTCACTGGGGGACTCTAGGCGGGGGCTCCACCATGACCACGCCCCCAGACCCTCACTGGGGGACTCTAGGCAGTGCTCTACCTCTGAGCAATACCCGCAGTTCAGCTCATGGCGGAAATATATCAAAACAGCTGCTTGTCTCATTGGCTACAGGCACTTAGCAGTGAAGCCTGGTAGGACAGTGTCTTTTGATTGGCAGGTGCTCCGCAAGCAATGGGAGGCTACAGAAGGCTGTAGAGTGAGCATCATGGACACGGTTCCCAAGGCTCTGCTCAGGGGCAAGTCTGGGTCCATCTCTTTTCACTCCAGTTTCTGCTTATCTCTCTAGAACTCACATAAGGCCCTGACAGATCCTTATCTTCTGCTCTCTGCTGCTTCCCATTGCCACCTCGGCTGCTAGAATTCTCCTCTTCCACCAGACTCTCAGGGGGTGAAGGGGAAGCACTCTGCAGGGAGACAGGAAGAGGTAAAGGCGGCTTGAGATGGTTCTCAGACTACATTCTTGTCCAGCCAGTACTGAGTGCCCCTCACTGGGGAATTGTGGGCGGGGCTTCACCCTGACCACGCCCCTAACCCCTCACTGAGAATTCTAGGCGGAGCTCCACCCTGACCACGCCCCAGCCCCTCATTGGGGGATTCTAGGCGGGGCTCCACACCTGACCACACCCCCAGGCCCTCACTGAGGGATTCTAGGTGTGGACTCTACCCTACCTCAGCATCAGTGCTAAATTCTCTGGATCTGTACAGATGGGGAAACTGAGTCCCACGAAAACGCATTACAGTGGGACTTATAACCCACCAAACACTCATAGCTAACCCCTTGAGAATGGGGGATGCAAACCTTCCCACAAACCCTGTGCCAAGCAAGGGACCCCAGCCCGTTTTTCTGAGGCACACCCATTACAGCAGAACTTGAGAGACTGAGGCAGGGATTGTCATGAGTTCAGAGCAGTGTAGGCTATAAAGCAAGACCATGCCTCAAATTAAATAAACCAGAGCTGGCTTGGTGGTGTACAATTCTATCTCCAGAAACCAAGAGTCAGAGGCAGGAGGATCTCTGTGAGCTCGGGGTCAGCTGGAAGTATACAGTGAGACCCTGGGCTCCCGCCGCCCCAACACACCGTACCCTCCCCCCCCCCCACAGCCGCCACCGCCAGCCCAGGTGAACTCACCCCGCTTGCCGCTCTGTCCACTGGACGGACGCCGAGAGAAAACACACAGAATTAGGGATTGGACCCGGTGGTACATGAAACAGTTCCGTCCCAGCTCAGAACCTTCCAGGAGAACCTCATGGCTGCAACCCCTACTATCGGTTACCCTCCCCGTCCGGTCCCTGCCAGTATCAGCCAGGGCCACCCCCACTCACCTCTGGACCCCTCGGCGTCCACACCCACGCGTTCTTCCTTGGCTGCAGCTGCCAACTGGGCCTGTGCAGCCAGCGCCCCGGACAGGGCCAGCAGCCCTGAAGCCCCGGTGCCCACCAAGCCAGCTGGGCGTGGGGTGAGAGGTGCAGGGGCGGCGTGGGACAGCGGCTGGAGCTGATTCTGCTGCTGAAGGGGGAGAGGATGGCCAGGGGGGGCAGGGTGTGGGGACAGGGGTGTGCGGAGGGGGAATGAGGGGGTGTCCCTGAGGCGGTGGGCTTGGGAGACTCACCCCCAGGAGGCTGTTCAGTTCCCCCACGGTCACCTGCTTGGCTCGGTCCACAGCCTGGAGAACCTGCTGCTGGTGCTGCGGGTTGAGGGGACGCTGAGCGGGCTGCCGTGGGCCTTGGCCCAGGCTGTCTCTCTCTCTGTCTCTCTGTCTGTCGCTCTATGCTTCTATCTTTGTCTCTGTCTGTCTCTCTGTGTATGTCTCAGCCTGTGTCTCTTTGTCTCTGTCTGTCTCTCTGCACATGAGGGGAAGAGGTGGGTATTGGCTGTCTTCCATCTCACAGCCCAGGGTCCCCTCCATACCTGGCACTGGCTGCCGTGCCTGGTGTTGGGGATTTGAACTCAGGTTTCCATGCTTGTGCGGCGAGCTCTTTACTCGCCGAGCCACCTTCCTGGCCCCTTCTCTGGCTATTTTCAGTCTCATGACAAATTTAGTCAGGTCTCAAACTCCCAGCAATCCTCCTGCCTCGACCTCCTAAGTGCTGAGATGGCGGGAGTCATCCTGGCTTCCTTCCTTTGCATTACAAAACAAAACAAAACAAAACAAAACAGGAATGCACCTTAGCTAATGTTCAGAGTTGGGCCGGGCGGACTGGACCAGTACCCTAACGGTAGAGAACTGTACGAATAAGCACCCAGGCACACAACACCTGCTGCCAAGCACCCACCCCAGAGTGGGCAGCTCAGGCTGGTCCTGCATTTCAGCAGCAGCCCTGCCCTGCATGTTCATCCCCAACACTGCAGCATTAAATATGGAGAAATTCAATAAATTTGAGCACTCATGGTTGGCGACCCCACACGGGACACGGGGTGGAACCCAGCCCCCGGCCTTACTGTGAGGAGATCGTCACCCACCCTCAGGAAAGGGGCAGCAGGTCCCACAGAGGAAAGGGGGATGCTGCATGGGGTACCCCGGGTGTTCACCTGTTCTCATGTCTCTGGAGGAACATCTCCAGACAGAAGTAGCAAAGGCCAATCCAAGGCCCTGTGGTCAGCGGGAGCGAGGAATCGCTCACACAGGACACAGAGCTTTCTGATAGTTCCATGAGCTGTTCACACACGTCCGCCCTGACTCTGTTTTCAACATCACTGTACTAAAAACACCTAACAAAATTTACTACTCTGAACCCTTCCAAGTGCACAGCTCAGCGGCATGAAGCTCATTCTTGCTTCTGTGTGGCCTTCCGGCCATTTGTCTCCGGAACTTGCCAACTCCCCAGTTTGAAGTGGTGTCCCAGGTCTCTCCCCAGGCCCCACTCCCTGGCCCTGCATCTACTAACTTGAGAGTGGGAACCTGCGGTGTATCCTGTGTGTGGTTCATCTCACCAAGCATCGTCTGTACAATTAGCCCCATGATTGCTCACCTAACCCTCAGGATACCCTAAGCAGGAGGCTGCTGCAGGAAGCCCTTCAGCCGGTAGCCTTTAAGTTACCTGGCCACGTAACATGGGCGTGGCCTCTTATACTATAAATGCCAATGTCAAGCACACACTCCCTCTCTCTTCTGGCTCCTGTTTCCCCATTCGTGCAGAGGACTGTGATCTGTGAGTCCACCCCTAAATAAATAACCCTTTATTAAACTCAATTCTGAGCTAGTGTGGGATTTCTTTTTAGCATCCTTCCTCAGGAGGTAAGCACAGAGAGGCACGTATCCTGCCAAAGGTCACACAGTGCAGGTCTGTGAGTAGTGAGGTACAGGTGCACCCCTAGCTAACCATCCAGAGAAGAGAGCCAGGGTTAGAAAAATGGCTCGGTCAGTAAAGGGCTTGTCAAGCAACCAAGAGGGCCTGAGTTCAATTCTCCAAGAACCCTGTGAAAATCCAGGCATGTAGTGTGTGCCTGTAATTCCAGCACAGTGGAGACAGGAAGACCCTGGGGCTCACTGACTCAACAGCAACCCCTACTCAGCAGATTTCCAGGCCAGTCAGAGTCCCTGTCTGTTGGGGATGGGGGTTCATCACATGAAGATGACTGGGGCCAAGCCCTAAGACCTTAGCTCAATCCTTGAAAACCCCAAGGTGTAAGGAGAGGACCCACTCCCGCAAGCTGGCCTCTGACTTCCACATGTGTGTCATGGCCCATGCATCCCTTTCCAAAAATAAATATCGGGTTGGCCCAGTGGTTAACAGCACGAGCTGCTCCTACAGAGGACCGGGGTTCAGTTCCCAGCACCCATTGGCCGTTCACAACCTTCTATGACTTCATCTCCAGGGGACTCTGCAGTACTGCATACACATGATGCCCAGACATATAAAATTAACTAAATATATAAAATTGTAATAAAAGCAAATGAAGGTGAATGACGCCTTGGGAAGGACACCAAGACTGATCCCATGCATACGCATGCAGAAACGTAAGGAGCAGGAAGTCCCTAATCCACACCTTCAATCGTGTGGCCTCCATTTCTCCAGGGCCAGGCACACCCACCCTGTCCCTTCCCCACCCTCTGCACAGGCTCACTCACCTCCTGTGTGAGGAACGGGACCATCTGGGCACAGATTGCACTGAGCCGCTTCACGATCTCAGCCTAGTGACAAGATGAATGAGATTGGAGGGGACGACCATCTCCACCACCCATGGTCCTGAGCATTTGGGAAGCTGTCTGACAGGGGAGTCATGGCCTTCTGCTCCCCCTTCCTCCACCCTCGTGAAGCGCTTGGAGATATGGAATTTAGATGGATAGGTTCCCAGGCACTGTGGTGACTATCTGAGCTAGGGTATCCCAACGACACAGAGAAGCTGTGTGAAGGGTGGGGTGCCCAGCTGGCATGTTCCAGGTCTCCTCCTCAAGTCTTTGGGGTGTTCTATGGTTGCCTCTGATCCCCCACCAGGGACCAGGTGATCAGCACTAGACCAACAGAAGAAACCAGTAACATATGCAGATCGGCCCTCCAAACCCTCCCACTCCTAGTCCACTCCACGTCTAACTGCAGGGAGCCCAGTGTGGGGCTCTGCCGTGAAATCTTAGGTCAAGAGGCTATGACTCCATTCATCTGGAGGTCTCTGAGCCCTCAGAACCCTCAAGACCACTGGCCACTCTGGGGAACCAGCATTGGCTATCCACCTCTGGGATTAATTTCCACAATGAAAATCCCGTCCTAAAACCCCAACACCACTCGCTAGAGCCTGAGGAACTCATGGGGTCAAATCTTACAACCTAGAGCCCTGCCTCAGCACTTTGAGCCCTGAGAACCTTCAGGGCTAGTCCAGAACCTTCAGGGCTAGCTCAGAACCTTCAGGGCTAGTCCAGAACCTTCAGGGCTAGCTAGAACCTTCAGGGCTAGTCCAGAACCTTCAGGGCTAGCTAGAACCTTCAGGGCTAGCTAGAACCTTCAGGGCTAGCTCAGAACCTTCAGGGCTAGCTCAGAACCTTTAGGGCTAGCTCAGAACCTTCTGGGCTAGCTCAGAACCTTCTGGGCTAGCTCAGAACCTTCAGGGCTAGCTCAGAACCTTCAGGGCTAGCTAGAACCTTCAGGGCTAGCTCAGAACCTTCAGGGCTAGCTAGAACCTTCAGGGCTAGCTCAGAACCTTCAGGGCTAGCTCAGAACCTTCAGGGCTAGCTCAGAACCTTCAGGGCTAGCTCAGAACCTTCAGGGCTAGCTCAGAACCTTCAGGGCTAGCTCAGAACCTTCAGGGCTAGCTCAGAACCTTCAGGGCTAGCTCAGAACCTTCAGGGCTAGCTCAGAATCTTCAGGGCTAGCACAGAATCTTCAGAGTTAGCTCAGAACTTTGAACTCTACCTCAGAACCCTGAGGGCCATCTCAGAACCTAGACCCACATTCAGAATCCTAGATAGGAAGAGTCTCAGGACCTCACAGCCTAGGAGTCCATCTCTTCAGAGACAGACACAAAGCCCTTTGGTCTGTCTCTGAAGCACAAGACCAGGCTGAGCCCAGCAGCAGGCTGAGCACCTAGAGAAACAGCCATTCCAGCCCTCCAGGCCACTCTCATTAGGGTCACAAACAGAACACCAACAGACTCCAGGGATCCATCACAGGCTCACAAGGTCCATCACAGGCTCACAGGCTCCTGGGATCCATCACAGATTCCCAGGGTCCATCACAGCCTCCTGGGATCCATCAAAGGTTCCCAGGGTCCACCACAGGTTCCCAGGGTCCACCACAGGCTCCTGGGGGTCTATCATGCAATTGCAGAAATTTGGCTCTGCAGTGGAGTCCCTGCTGGAAGGAAAGTTGCCTCCAAGACTTCCTTGGCCTACAGCCCAGGCCCTCCTCCATGGGGACACTCCATTCCTCTGCTGTTCCTGCTCAAGCCACTGTCTCTAGATGCTGAGAATACTTTTTGTTACAAGATTAAGATCTCTTCCCCTGGCCTTGGGACAGCCCTCTGAGGCCTCCAGAGAAGTTCAAAGATGACCTCTGCCCCACAGAAGTGCTCTGCCCCTTCCCACAGACCCCTGTCCCCCGAATGGTCACCTGTTTATGCATCTCAATGTTGAGGCCGTAGGACATCTCGTAGTACTGCAAAGAAGACAGCATGGCCAGTGTGGACAATCGGCCCCACCCGGGGGACACAGTCTTAACCCAGCCTCGGGGGTGGGAGTGTCAGGGCAGAACATGGAAACCCTGAACCTCATGGGGACCCAGACAGGGAACCCAGAAGGCAGGTCACAATTGGGCTCAGACAGAAGAGACAAGCAGGCAGTCCCCAAGAGAGGGGACGGGAGGTACCCATAGAAATAGCGCCTGATACCCCAGACCCCAGGCTGTCTTCTTTAGGGAGAACACGAGGGTGGGTGCAGCAAGGGCGGGGACCCCTACCATCACGTAATGCCTTTGCATCTCTGTCTTCTCGCTGGCCAGCTTTTCACACTCCAGCTTGAGGCTGGCAGGAAGATTGGACAAAAAAGCGGGGTTGCCTCGCCACACCCCATGTGGGTCAGTTTTCACAGTGACAGGTAGGGGCTGCCTGCCCCTCGCCCCCCTCCCGCCACGTCTTTAGAAACTGCCCCGGTCCAGACCTACCCTCCTGGATGAGATCAAACCCTTCCTCAGGGAAGGCTTTCCCAGAACCCACACACCGCACCTTGGGAGCACCACTTCCACCAGGAAGCCCTCCTGTAGACCCAGTGAGCCCCGCCCCTTGTCCTACAGACCACGCCCCCTTCATAAGCCCTCGTCTTCTCCACCCTCCCGCTGCCGGGAGGGTGGGGGGCTCCCAGTGCCCAGAGCTGTCTGCGCCCCCTCACCTGTGATATTGAGCTTGGAGAAACTGGAATTCCTCTTTGATTCGGTCACAGATTTCCAGGACTGAGAACTTAAAAGGCTGGCCGGACTGCAATGGAGTCTGAGGGGGACAGAGAGTAAGGACACGGGGTGGGGGGTGAGTTCCGGGGAACCAGGAGGCAGGGATCCCTTCCTCGTTCTCCCCTCCTGTAGCCCGAAATGAGGGTCTTGGTACTCACCGGGTGCCTTCCCTGCGGGTACATCCTGCTGATGAACGGGTGGGAGAAGGAGCCCCCCAGCTTCGTGGAGGCTTGGGGATGTGGCAAGAGGAAAGCTGGGGTGCAAAGGTGGAGCTGGGAAGAGAAATTTAGGGTGCAAAGCTGAGGTTAGGAGTAGAATGTGGGATGCGAGGTGGAGCTGAGGGTAGAATGTGGGGTGTGGGGCGGAGCAGGGGGGCAGTGTTTGGGGTGCTAAGCTAGAGCTGAAATGCGGCGGGACTGAGGCTGGAGAAGCTGGGAGAGAAGCCGGAGCTGGGGGAGGGATTTTCACGCAAAGAAAGAGCAGCCAGGGAGAGCCTGCCGGAGGCAGGGGATCCGGACCCTGCGCTGCGCCCCACCTCCCGCCAGCGCGCCCCGGTCGTCCAGCCCGAGGGCAGCTGCAGCCAACGCCGCAGGTCGGTGGCCGCCCGGGGTCGGCGCTGGTGGCCAGCGGCCGCTGTGGCTGCGGAGCCGCCTCCCTCCGCGGGACTCGGCTGGGAGCCGCGGGCGGGACCCGCCTTAAGGTAGCACCGGTCTGCTTCCTTGGCTCCCAGACCAGCTGGGGAAACTGAGGCTTGAGTTATAGCCTAGTGTTCCCACCCCACCCCCACGCGAAAGGAAAAAAATAAGAATAAAGGAGAAAAACAAGTTAGAAAAAAAATTTTCCTTGCGTGCTCCGGGAGCCCTGGGGGGCTGCAAGTGGCTTCTCTGAGTCAGTGACACAGTGCCCCTTAAAGGATCAACACCCCCAAGAGCGAAGCAGAGACACACAGGGATCCCAGAAAGTGCAGATTCTGGCTTTGCTCCCCAGCCAATGCTACTCCACTGTGGGGACCTCATGAGGGGCCTCTCTGAGCATCAGGGGTGAAGGACCAGGCAGCCTGACTTACATGTTGGTGCCACCACCAGCCCTCTATCAGACCGGATTCCTAAGGGACCAGACACCTCAAATTAGTACACAGAACCTCAGCTGTGGGGACCAAACCTGAACACTAAAACATCTTGGGGGGCTCCACCCCTGACCACGCCCCCAGCCCCTCACTGGGGGATTCTAGGCTCCAAACCATGCCCATAGACCTTTTACTTTTGGAGATGAGATGGTGCTCGGTTGCTCCTGCCTTGGTCCCTACTGTAGCTGGGACAACAGGCTCAGCTCTGACATCAAGCTTAAGTGTGTTACCAGAGCTGAGAAAGCCACCTGTCACCTGGGAACCCCTCCCAGGGACAGAACAAGAGAGCTCTTAGCCCGTTTCACAGAGAAGAAACCTCAGATCTGGTTCATCATGAAGTCAGTCAATAAACACGTGCCTGATGCTACTATGTACAACTATGCACTGGGAAACAGCAGGCAGCAACCATTATCATAGTAACGGCAGGACCTCTGTGGGCAGCAAGCCAACTACAGGGGACAGAGGCGTTTATGAGACTCTGCTAGCCGGGCGGTGGTGGCCCACGCCTGTAATCCCAGCACTTGGGAGGCAGGCGGATCTCTGTGAGTTCGAGACCAGCCTGGTCTACAAAGGGAGTCCCAGGACAGGCTCCAAAGCTACAGAGAAACCCTGTCTCGAAAAAAAAAAAAGAGAGACTTTGCACAGGGTTTCCAGGATAGAAGGACAGACTGCCACCCTCTCTGATCAGACTCTGGGAGATGAGCTACAACCAGCCAATATCACAGCTCAGGTCAGGAGCAGCATGTGCAAAGCAAGAATTTAGACAGTGATGATAGAGACGAGCACACAGGAGCCACTGGTGCCACGTGCGTGTGTGGGCTCAGTGAGGTTGACATTGTAGATGGAAGTGACAGCAAAAAAGACCCTGGGGGACAGCACTCAGAGTCTGAGTGTTCAGTAACTCCCTGGAGCCCTGCCTAGAGTCCCTCAGTGAGGGGCTGGGGGCGTGGTCAGGGAGGAGCCCTGCCTAGAATCCCCAGTGAGGACTGGGGGTGTGGTCAGGATGAAGCCCCGCCTAGAATCCCCAGTGAGGGTCTGGGGCGTGGTCAGGGAGGACCCCTGCCTAGAATTCCCAATGAGGGGCGTGGTCAGGATGAAGCCCCGCCCAGAATCTCCCAGTGAGGGGCTGGGGCTTGGTCATGGTGGAGCCCCGCCTAGAATCCCCCAGTGAGGGGCTGGGTGTGGTCATGGTGGAGCCCCGCCCATAATCCTCCAGTGAGGGATTGGGGGCGTGGTCAGGGGTGGAGCACCCTTAATATGGAGACCACCATGCTCTCCAAAGTCCCAGGCCTAGTGCAGCACCCCGCCCCCAGGCCTTTGAAGATTCTGTACAGTGCACAGCTCCTTTTTTTTTTTTTTTTTTTGATTTTTCGAGACAGGGTTTCTCCATAGCTTTTTGGTTCCTGTTCTGGAACTAGCTCTTGTGGACCAGGCTGGCCTCGAACTCACAGAGATCCGCCTGTCTCTGCCTCCGGAGTGCTGGGATTAAAGGCTTGTGCCACCACCGCCCGGCTGCACAGCTCCTTTGACAGTGGAACATTCCCCCCACCCACCGTTCCCACCACTGAGACTCTCCCCTGCGATTCTGTGCCAGGGTCCCCTGAAGCATCTCCTAGCTCAGTAGCTCTCAACTTTCCAGATGCTAAGACCCATTAATACAGTTCCTCATGCTGTGGTGACCCCCCAACCATAAAACTATCTCATTACTACTTCATGACTGTAATCTTGCTACTCTTATGAGTTGTAATGTCTCTGCTTTCTGGTAGTAGACCCATAGGTTGAGAACCTAGTACCAACTCCTCAGTACTGGTTCCTGCCAGACTGGTTTGCTCCTTACTGATCATTTTTCCTTGCGGGTCGTTCTGTCCCCGTGGCGTGTGCCAAGCCACAACCCCCACCCCCCAGGCCCTGGCTCAAAACTAAAGCGGGCGACGGGGTGAGACCAAGGAACACACCAGAAATCCTGGGCACACTGCTGGGGAGTTTGAGAAAACACCGCGTCCCCCAACCCGTGCCCAGTCGCCAGATGGCCTGGGACCCCAGTACCTCCTTTCCCTGCGCCTTTGCCAAACCTCACCATCTTCCAAAAGCAAGCCTGTTTGCTATTGGTGGTAGCCCAGGCTGGTCTCAGCCTCTCCAGGGGAGTCAGGATCGCAGGTGCCTGTCACTGGAATCCTTTAAGCCCCCACCCCCACACAACACCCTTCCTTCTAATGACCCTCAGCCTCGGTGTTCTAATCCGGTACAAGCTCCCGGGGCTCCCTACTACCCAAGGACTCGGTCTCTCCTAGCTCCAAGCCGAGCGCATGTAGGTCACACCCTACACCCTCCCTGCTCTAGGCTCCCAATCCCTTGTGACTTAATTTGAGTTCTGGCTCCGGGACTTTCTCTGGGGCTTCCAGGAATCCCCTCCCCCTACTGTCTTCAAAGATGAGCCCAAGGCCAACTTGGGACCCGAGGGGACGTCCAGGAGGAGGGAACCACTGTCCAGCGGCTAAGCGTCCTGGGAAGCCACAGACTCCGCGCCTTCGTGGGAGTTGCGATCCCTCAGGACTGAACCCCATCACACCGGGAAGTGGGGAGCACTGCGGAGTATCAAGTCTGCCTGGCCCCCGGATCCCCCTCTTTGTAAAGTGGAGCTCAAAGGCTCGCAGTGACCCCCTGCCTTGGCTGCTCGCCAAAAGTAATAAGGAGAAAAGCCGAGACTGGGAGCCCGGACCGGGACTGCTCGGTCCACCTTAAATCAGACTGGCCGCCCCGCAGCCGGGGACCTGCCTATCTCCACCGCGGTTGGCCGGACGCGCCAGCCAATGGGCTCCCGCAGCGCCCACATGGGTCTCTGACGTCATTAGGAGCACTGGCCAATGAGTGTCACGCTCCCAGCAGCCAATAGCAGGAGGCGGTGGGCTGGGCTGGACCAATAGGAAAGCTCCCGTTGGACCGGGGCGCGCGGCTCCCACCAAGCTCCCCCCCACCCGCCCGGAGAGAGAGGGGGACTCGCGTGGTGGTCCCTGAGAATCGTGAATCCCTCTTTAAAATTTAAAAAAAGCCCCCTTAGCCAGCCTTGGTGGCGGATTCCTGCTATCCCAGCACTCAAGAAGCTGAGGCAGGAGGATGGTTGCGAGGTGAACACCTCCGTGGGTTACTGTCTCAAAACATTCTATATTAAAAAAATAAGTCCCCGCGACTCAGTTGTTACCTTGCCAGGCTCGGAGACAACGCGCCCTCGGGCCTGTTTTAGACATAGGTAAACTGACGCAAAGAGTACCGAGAGCACCTTGGACGCCTAGGGAATGGCTGACGTTCGTTTGTTTTTTGATCTCAGCTCGCGTCCCAGGGTTGTTTCGTCTAAATCACGGGTGGTGGTGGAATGGGCTTATTTTACAGGGAGACGGGAGGTTGGACGCGCTGGGCGTGCCTCAGTTTATCAGAACCGAGATTGCGTGGAGCGAGGTGAGGAAGCGTTCTGAGCTGGGAAAAACTACGTATCCCAGCAGCGCCCGCGCGCCTCACCGCGCTCGGGCTGTCAATCAAAGTAACGTGGGACCCCGCAGCCCGCGCCTCCGCCCGCCGCTCCCGCTTGCCAGCTCCCGCTCCCTCCCCGCCGGCTCCCGGCCCGGCGCGGTATAATTACAGCCCATTGATCCGACCCGGGCCGGGAAAGCGGCTCCCTCAGGGAGGCCAAAGCCTTTGGCTCCCGACAGCGCCAACCTCCCCCTCCCCGCGCCCCCAGCTGAGCCACTGGGCCACCAGCCAGGCCGACCCCCTCCTGCTGGCCCAGGGCTCGCGGGTGACCTCTGAGCCCCAGTTCCCGGCCAGGCTTGACAGGATAAAAAGAAAAACCACGCACGGGCATACACACACACACACACACACACAATCATTTTCTCCCTAAGAACATGGGGGAATCACCCCCTCCCCCAGACGTAGTACCTGGTTTTGCCAGAGAGATGCCCCCTGAGGTAGCCTGGGCTGGGCTAATGACAGGACTCTGCAGAGGGCAGAAGCCCCGGGAAGGCTGAGTCTGGAGTCACAAAGCTGCTTAGAAAATTCCCAAGGCTTCCTAAATGTGGGTGTTTTATACTGGGGCTCTACAGAGAGCATAGGAGTTGCCTCATTAGAAATCTCCCTAATTAAACGCTGGTCAAATTAAAATGGGTTGTTCTGACCTCTGGCCTTGCCTGTGGGCCCCCTTGCTTCTGGCTGTGGCAGCTGGGGGAGTAAAGGGAGGGTGGGGTGCAGCTGGGCGTCCCAGGAGGCACCAGGGTCGACTGAGGTTGGAAGAAGCCCCTTCTTGTTGAGCCGCTAGCAGACAGAGGAGGTTTGTGAACCCTAACCCTGCGCCAAGTGGACCCCACTCCAGGCCTCCTCCCTAACCTGGAGATCTCAAAAAATGACTTACAGTGAGATTAGAAAATGCCTAACTGCAGGGCAGGGCAGTGGTGGCGCACGCCTTTAACCCCAGCACTCAGAAGGCAGAGGCAGGAGGATCTCTGAGTGTGAGGCCAGCCTGGGCTACAGAGTGAGTTCCAGGACAGCCTGGGCTACAGAGAAACCCTGGCTTGAAAAACCAAGCAACAAACAAAAGAAAACAGTGCTTAACCAATGTGACCAGGCTCCATCTGCCACAATAAAGTACCATTTGCTGCCACCCATACCTCACAGAGAGAAGACTGTGACTTCATCTCCCCAACACCTGTGATCCCCCACTTCCATGTGAATCCCAGCTAAAGGTTCCCCCTAACCTCCAGAACCTTCCATAGCTTCCCATTGTCTCCAGAAATTCTCCAGGCTGCTCAGCTCTGTGTGGCAGGAGGCTGTAATTATTCATAGGGGACCTCAGGGCCCTTGCACCTGCTACAGGACAGGACTTTGTCAGCGATGGTCTGTGGGCGTGGTCGGGGTACAGTGACTTGCCTGGGTCCCCCCACACACTCTGCAGCCACACAGCTGCTGTCCCCCAGGTGGTCACCTCTTGGTCAGGGCTCCCCAGGCCACTGTGAAATCCACCATGCGTTCTTACCTTCTTCCTGCCTGCACCCCCATTTTGTGGGTTCCCTGCGGCAGTTGTAGATGTCTAATAAATACCCAAATCAGCCATGAAAAGAACATGGCTACGGGGTAGGGATTGGTTTAGTTAGTTTTGAGGGTTTTCGGACTTTCTGGGGGGTCTCCTTTCTGGTGCTGGGGATGAACCCCGGGCCTGGCCCATGCTGGGCAGGAAGTCACCCCTATTGCACCTACCGGGCCTTGACCTTCCTTCATCCTCCTGGGTTGCAGGGTGGTCAGACTTGAGGGTCGCTGGGCTCAGAGAAGACTAGAGACCCTGTCTGGGGCCAAACAGCAAAGTGAGGTCCACTCTTTGCATGACCCTGAATTGGGGGCCACCGCGGTATGACCGCCTCTTCCCCTGCTCCCTAACACTGGGCAGAGCAGAGGGGGAGCACCACCCAGCAGGCCCTGCAGCCTTGGAAGGGGAGCTGGAAGGAGGAGGTGAGGAGGAGGAAGAGAAATGAAGCTACAGAGGGTAGGAGGAGGGGAGGGGAGAAGGGGAGGAGAGGAGGAGGGGAGGGGAGGTGGGGTGGCTGCTGCGGGAGGCGGTCAAGGTTGTCTGGGGCTTGGCTGGCAGCCAGCTGCTGGGCCCAGGGGGCCAGGCAGTAGAGCAACCGACAGCAGGGGATGGGAGGGGAGGGAAGGGGAGGGGAGGGAAGGGAGGGGACGCGTGGGAAGAGGAGGAACCCAGCAGGAAGAGCAAAGGATAAAGAGCTTCACAGCCTGTGGGAACAGAGAAAGGGGGTGCAGATCAGAGCCAGAGCTGCGGGAGGACCCCAAGAGTCAGCAACAAATGAGGCTCTCTCTCTAGAGCCCAGCCTCAGTTTCCCTCCTTGTCCTGGTCCCTCTGTCTTCACCCCCACCCAGCTGATCTTGTGACCTCACTACCTGAGATTCTGAGCCCTATCCTCAAGCACTGAGCATCTGCAGGAGACACTCTGGACCCTGAAGACACAGCAGTGCCAAGGTGACCAAATGCTGTCACCCAGTGAGTCCTGCTGAGGGTCAGACACAGCAGGAGGTAGACAGTGAGAGGAGGAGATGACCGCTCCCTGTCCACCACTTAGTCTGGATGTCCCCACTTCTCAGTTCCCCTTTTCCATGTCACTACTGCCTACCCTATTTTTCTGCTCATACACTAAACAGCTCTTTAAAAGATGGGTTTCTGTCAGGAGGTTGTGGTGCACACCTTCAATCCCAGCACTCGGGAGGCAGAGGCAGGTGGATCGCTGTGATTTTGAGGCCAGCTTGGTTTACAAAGCGAGTTCCAGAACAGCCAGGACTATAGAGAAACTCTGTCTCTGTCTCAAAAAAAAAAAAAAAAAAAAAAAAAAAAAAAAAGGAAGGAAGGAAGGAAGGAAGAAAGAAAAGGGAGAAAGAAAGAAAAGGGAGAAAGAAAGATGGATTTCTATGCACACACTGAACTGTTCTGATCCAGTTGCTTGCAGTCTCTGGGCCTTTCTCCTGTGATACACAGCAAGCCTTGGTGTTTTAATGTCCTGCTGGTTTGGGGGGTGCTGCCTTGGTCTCCCCCATGCTGCCCTGGCCTCCCCCCTCCCCGTGATGCCTTGGTTTCCCCCATGCTGCCCTGGCCTCCCCCCTTGATGCCTTAGTCTACCCCTGTGATGCCTTGTGCTGTCCTGGCCTCCCGACCCAGAGGGAACCTAGAGTCTTTCTGTAGCCTTGTGTGATTTCCTGTGCTTCAGTGGGCCTCAGTTTCCCTGTCGGCACAACAGGAATTTCGCCATCTTCACCCCAGGATGAACTTAAGGTACAGCCTTCCAGGTCAGGGGGAGGGGACAGTCACTGCCTGGAGTCTACTCCTTGCTGGAGACAGGGTGGGGTCCCATTGGACCTGGGCCCTCAGCCTCCACAATCCCAAGAGTCCCCTAGGCAGAGACTGACCCCAGAACAGAGTGGATGTGGACACAGTGACACAGAGTGGCAGAAGGTCTCCTGTGGGACTCTATGGACCCAACCGAATCCCCAGGGAAGCACCTGGAGAGGCCACTGGTCCTTACTGGGCATGAGGAGCTGGACATCTTACCTTCTTCCCATCCCATCCCACCCAATCTTTCCCTGTCCATCCCCCTCCTTGTCCCCCCTTCATTGGGCAACCAGACCATCAACAGATGAATTACCCAAGGTCAGACTAGCTCAGTGCTCTCCCTGGGGTCTTTCCATCCCAGCCCAGCTGCTGGCAAGAGTCCCCCCACCCCCGGAGGAACCCTGGAGGCAAAGAGACAGTTATCACCCGGGCCCCTCAGATTGATCTTCCCAGGAGCAGACTCTGGCGGAAGAACCCAAGTGGGCACAGCACCCCAAGATCCCAGGTGAACCCAGGCCTTATGGTCCTTAGGCCTGGGCTCTAGCAAGAACCCACCACAAAACACAAAGGTGGTCAGGGCCTGGTGGCACAGAGGCAGGAGGATCTCTGTGAGGAGTTCCAGGCCAGCCTGGGCTACAGAGACAGTGCCTCATAAAACAAACAACCAACAAGCTAGTCCAACAAAAACAGGGCCACTGAGATGGCTCCACGGGTAAAGGCGATTGCAGCAAAGCCTGACATCCTGAGTTCGATTCCCAGGCCCGCATGGTGGAAAACAGACTTCTGCACAGTGTCTGAGCAGACAAACACCTAACAAACCAGTGACTATAAAAAATAAAAACAAGCCGGGCGGTGGTGGCGCACGCCTTTAATCCCAGCACTTGGGAGGCAGAGGCAGGAGGATCTCTGTGAGTTCGAGACCAGCCTGGTCTACAAGAGCTAGTTCCAGGACAGGCTCTAAAACCACAGAGAAACCCTGTCTCGAAAAACCAAAAAAAAAAAAAAAAAAAAGAAAAACAAGTAGAGATTCATGCCAGGGCCTTCCCACAGACAGCCTAGCAGGGCCCAGTGACTCACCTGTGAACTGTGCTGTGGGACCCCATGTCAGTGGCTCACCACTGCTTGCCCACCAAGGGATCTTCCGTCCCGGGACGGGGGTGTCCCAAGGAAAGGGGTCCCCACCACACAAGACAGAGGCAGAGACACAGCAGACAACCTTTTCATGTTTTTATTTTAAAGGCACAGCTAGACCCCACCCTCAGTACAGCAATCCCCCTTCGTGGGGAGACCAAGACGACACACCAAAGCTAACTATATACACAGACACGCGCGGCGCTTCGGTCTTTTAACTCTTTCCTCTTTTTCTTTCTTTAAATCCCCTTTCTTAGAAGACAAGCTATAGAATACTGGGGCAAAAAAAAGGAATAATAAACAAACCAAATTCAGAACCCTCATGTTTATTTGGGGAAGGGGAGGAAGGGAGGTTTGTGGGTGCCCACCCCCACTGCAGTCCCGAGTCTTCATGTCACTTCCTCTGTTCCCCTTCTTCGTGGGCGAGGGAACTGGACTGGGTGAGTTGGGAGGGGGGTCTGGACCTAGCAAGTGTACAGTGTGGGGAAGCAGAGCCGGGGCACGGGGAGGACTCGGGGCGCACAGGGCGGAAAGGGGCAGCTAGAGTTGCATTGTGTACATTCTGGGCCAAGACTGGTGGCGGTGACCCAGATAAATGTCGCAGGTGGGGGATTTCTTGATGCTCTCTGTAACCTGGGGTGTCCCTCTGAGGTCCCCTAGGTCCAGGGTGCAGGGCAAAAATGCTGGAACCGGGACTGGGGGTGGAAGCTTGAGTAGTGACCGAGTTCTGTGCTGTGTGGCCCTCGGAACACTGCTCCCTCTCTGTGCCTGTCTCCCCTGTGTCCCCCCCTCCCCCCGCCCCCCTCCCCAGGAGCTAATCCGACTTCTCGCCGTCATCCTCCTGGTGGGTGTCCCCATCATGTCCATTCTTGTCCTCCTTAGAGAGGTGTGCCTGAGAGCCCAGAGCCGAGAGGGACAGCAGGCCGGTGCCCGCGCTGACTGCAGGGAGCGATGGTGGCTGGAGACCCACGGGCAGCGGTGTCAGGGGCAGGGCCAGCGCCTGCAGCTGGGACAGCTGGTGAGCCTGGAGCTGCTGCTGCGGGGTGGGGGGGGACGGGGTCAGCCCACGACCCCTCCCCGCACATCCAGGTCATTTGCCCACCCGGGGCACCAGTCAGTCACGCAGGTCCTCGTCACCGTCAGCTAGCTTGCCCATCTGAGTCATGCGTCCATCTGTGTCCCTGTCACTGGTCTCCTGCCTGTCCAGATCACCTATCAGTCACCTGTCCCTGCTCACCCAGGGCTCTGACTTACTCGGATGATGGAGTTCAACTCAGGAGCCGTGACCTGCTTGGCTCTCTCGATGGCTCCCAGGACCTGTTGCTGATGCTGGAATAGGCAGAGGAGGGGGCAGTGACTGTTCTCTCACGCAAAGGACAATTGCAGTGGACAACCGCTGGAATGTACAGGGAAGCCCTGCCCTAGGTACTCAGGGGGACCATGGGAGGATGTGGGGTGGCCACGGCTAGGAATCCAGCTCGGGGACTACAGGAGTCACCTGCCCACCTGGTTCCCCCATCATCTGCCCTCCCTCCATCCCGGTCCTCTTTTATGACAAGGGTCTGACCCTACCACTTCACTTCTCTGCTAAATTTAGGGTGGGCAGGTTTGTGCCTCCAGGGCAACCGGCAGGTACAGAGGGAGCCCCATTGCCCCCGCTGGTGGCTTGCTTACCTCCTGTGACAAATAGGGCAGAACCTGGGCGCAAATCCCATTCAGCCTCTTCACGATTTCAGCCTGGAACACACATAATTTCCCTCAGTATCTGGGGGACACTTGGAGGGGGTGGGGACGGGGCTGAGGCCATGCCTGGGGGCCAGCCAGGCCCACCAAGAAGGACTAAGATGTGGGGGTGCTGGGCCTGCCTCTGGAGGGGTAACAGGAGTAGTCTTAACTCTCAGTCTGGAAGTCACTGGGCGCTGAGGTGATGAGGGAAACTGAGGCTTACCTGTTTATGCATCTCGATGTTCAATCCATAGGACATCTCATAGTACTGTAGGGTGGGGAAGGAGGCGTGTCAGGGACCAAGGGGGGTGACATTCTGGGTGGCCTGGCTCTCTCTGCACATCCCAGCATTCCCTGTGCCCCTCCCATCCACTGAGTTCCTATTTGTTCTTCACGACCCTTGCCACAAAGCCCTAAGACCCCACAACCTCCTCTGCAGGGAACTACAGGTCCCATCCGGCCATGGACGGCCTGGAGGGAGGGGACTGGTGATGGCTTCCCAGTTGCTTCCGGCTGGCTGGCTGTGGCTGACTCCCACGGCCGCCTCCTCCAGCTGCAGCCAAGGACAGCGGGGTCCTGGCAGGCCCAGGATACAAGTCAGTAGTTTGGCACCTCAGCCACTACCCAGGCCTGCGGCCAGGCCACCCTCAGCCACAGGGACTTGGTAGCAGGCACCTGCACTGTGTGGGGAGTCTGGGGTCACCCGCCCAGACCCCCGGGGCCCTGAGGGGACTTTACCATGACGTAATGCCGCTGCATCTCTGACTTCTCGCTGGCCAGCTTGTCGCACTCCAGCTTGAGGCTGAGGACACACAAGGGTAGCTCAGGTCCCCTCGGCCCGCCTTCTGGAGGGTCAGACTAAAAACTTTTTGGTTGGTGTGTTTGAGACGGGGTCTCGTGTAGCCCAGGCTAGCTTTCAACTCACTATGGAGCTGAGGACGACTCTGAACTCCTGATTCCCCTGCCTTAGCCCCCTGCAGGCTGGGCTGCCCGCCTGCACCACCAACTGAGCCCCAGTCCTGCAGGCTGAGAAGCGGCCAAGCACCACATCTGACTGCATTTAAGGACACCCCTAGGTTTTCTGCAATCCTGGGCAGGCAGGGTTGCCTCAGCTTACCCTACTGTGAAACTATGAGAACAACCTCATCAAAATAACCACCACCGAGGCAGAGGTGCCCCTGTGAGCCGCCGATGAGGTATGCAGAACTTGCCCTCCATCTTCACAGGTCACTCAGCGGGTTTCCAGAGAGGGTGAGTGGACAGTTCAAGGTCACACAGCTGGGCGGTAACCTAAGAACTTTCTCCACACACAGACAGATGAAGAGACTGAGGGGGCCCAGGGCTGAGGGGGACAGTGGGAGAGGCCCCCAAGGGAGCCCTGCTGTCTCCCTGGTTCCATCCCGGGTCATCTGCTCTACTTCTCTGGGCCCCAGTTACAGCCAGGATGATGAGGGTCAAAGGGTCTGGGGCTCGCTGAGGAAGGAGAGAAGGGACACTCCCAAGCTGTTCTCTGACCTTCACACTGTACCGTGGCACCCCCCTATAAGTATATTAAGAAATATTTCTTTAAATCCAGAAAAGAAACAAGCAAAAAAAGAAAAACAAAACAACACTTTGGAACGTGAGAGAGTGAACAGGAGGGTAGCCGCGAATCCTACCCTATCTGAAAATTAAAAAGCCCTATACTTGCGAACCCAAAGCAGGAGAATCTCTGAGTTCAAGGCCAGACTGGTCTACACAGCAAGTTCCAGGGCTGTGGAGAGAGATCCTGTCTCAAAAAACAAAACAAAAAGCGAAGAAGAAGAAGAAGAAGAAGAAGAAGAAGAAGAAGAAGAAGAAGAAGAAGAAGAAGAAGAAGAAGAAGAAGAAGAAGAAGAAGAGAAAAAAAAAGGCCAAATATATAAAATAAAAGCAGCCGCAGGACGTCTCAGGCTGTCACGGAGCCAGGATCCCACCCTGGCTGGGTCCCCGACTAGTCTAGCCTGGTCGCACAGCCAACCTGTTCTCACAAAATAACTGAGTATTGAGGTGAATGGGTCCCCACCAGGGCTTAGCGGTCAAGTGACTGTGGCTCAGACACAAGGATCCCAGTTCGAATCCCAGAGCCAGGCTGGGGACACCCAGGCTTGTGTTATGTTCTCCCACAAGGTGAGGACTGGGGGAGATACAGGAGCTCGAGAGACCAAGAAGGACATCGCTGTCACGTGGTGGACACACACACACACACACACACACACACAAATAACTAATAGTAAGTTCAGGCTGGGCGTGGCTCAGCCATGAGCACCAAGGGAAAGGGGGGGTTGTGGTGGGGAGATGGGAGGTGGGGGGAGGGACTGACAGAAACTATCCCCAGGGAACTTATTCTCAAGGTGCGGATGTCGCTCCCATGTGGGTTGTCCCCCCAAAAGGGAGCCCCTTCACCCTCACCCCACACAGCCAGGAACCCAGGCCCAGCACACAGCACAAGGCAGCTCTGAGAGAGCATCCTTCCCCTGGGGGACAGCACACAGCAGCCTGTAGATCTTGACGAGGCCAGCCAGGTTCCACAGACACAAGTGGGGACCAGAACCACAGGGGGGGGCACTAGCGAGGTGGCCCAGTGGGTAGCCCGCTGGCCTAGCACAGGAAGCCCTTACTTGTCTATCTACTATCAGTAGCTCAAGGTCACCTTTGGCTACAAAGACAGCTGGGGAAAGCCTGGGCTACACGAGACCCTGTCTCAAAATAAATACCAAAAAGTAAAAATATAAATCAAAAAAATTCACAAAACCTGAGATTTCCTCTTTTTCATGGAAAAATCTGAAGGTCTTTCAAAGTCTATTATTGTTATTATTATTATTATTACTACTACTACTACTATTATTATGTGGTTGTTATTATTATTTGTTTTCTGAGGCAGAGGTTTGCTCTATATCTCAGGCTAGCCCAGAACACCTCCATCCTGCTGCCCGTATGTCTGAGGGCTGGCATGGCGGGCCTGGCACCCCTATGCCCAATCACCGTTGGGTTATGGAGTAAAATGGGGACCCTGAGCCACTCCCCAGCTTCAGACTGCTTCTGTGCTGTGCAGACCCTTGGAAAATGCTGACCTCTCTGGGTTTCAGGGTGATCAGTTTCACACATGAGAGGCAGGAAGAGGATTTGTGGGAGCCAGCCAGCTGGAGGGTCTGGGGGACACCAGCAAGCTCCCCACTCCACAACTGGTGAAAGGGGTGGGCTGTGTGGGCTCCACGCGGCCCGTGTTACTGTCGACACGGCCTCTGAAGCCATGAACAGTGTGTGCCTCAGTTTCCTCTTCCACACTATGGGGCTGCTGGTTTGGTTTTGGACCCAGGGTGGTATGTAGCCCAGGCTGGCCTCCAACTGGCTAAGTAGCAGAGGATGACCTTGCACTGCTGACCCCCTAGCCTCCACCCCCACCAGCCTTCCTCCAGGTCCCTGACAAGCCTCTCTTCTAAGGGTGTGCCCCCGGCCCGGGCTCACCTGTGGTACTGTGCTTGCAGCAACTGGAACTCATCTTTGATGCGGTCGCAAGAGTCGGAGGTGGTGAACTTGAGCTGCTGGGGGAGGTGGGAGGAGCCCTGCGGGATGCGGGGTGGGAGTGCGGGAGGGTGAGTGCCCCGCCCACACCCCACTTCCTGGGATGTGCTCTGCAGGCCCGGGCAGCCCTCACTGAGGGAGCCAGGAGGGGGCAGGGAGGCCCCCAGGCAATGGGGTGCTTTTAGCGCGGGTCATTTGCGGGGACAAGCACCCATGGGGAGGGGTGCACCCCTGTCCTCCAGCTGCCCCGAGGAGTCCCCGGAAAGCCCCTCTATGTTAAGCAGGGCACCAGCCTGCCTTCAAAGCCAGCTTGGAAGACGAACCTAGCTACCACCCCACATTTCCTGGGGGTACCCATCACACCTGTTTCCTCGGGTGTGGGAGGGGACCCCAAAATCTTTCTAACCCCGAGGGTCCCTCGCGGGGTTCCTCCAGGCCCCAGCCAAAGCCATGGGAGGAAGACAGGACTGGAAGTCAGAGATGGAGCCTGTAGCTCTGTGGGGGCGGGGGGGGGGGACAGAGGGGTGTCCCTGGGGTGAGGGGATGTACTGGGCCAGGATCTGAGGACACTGGGCCAAGAGTTAGGGTGTAAGATCCTCGGATTTGGGGAGCAGAGTTAGCGTCTGGGAGAGCAAGGCTGGGAGCAGGAAACGGGGTGCAGAGCCACTGGGAGCCGGGGTTGGATGTGGGGGGGACGGCGCCTGGAGCTGGAGGGAGCAGACGTGGGGGGGCTTGGGCTCCGGACAGGGGTAGGCACACACTGGACGTTATAGGGGTGCAGGGTCCCACACACCCTGGTGTTGGCACGATGGGGGCTGGGAGGAGGCAGGCCTCTGGGATGCGGGGCCTCTGCTGAAGAACGCAGGGCCGGCCAGGTTGGGGGGTGGCGCTGGGCCCGGATGGTGACGCCAGGCCCGACCGGGCTGAAGGGAGAGGCAGGGGATGCGGGGCCTGGATTCGGGGGTGCTGGGCAGCAGACTTAGGGACAGGACAGATCTGAGGTGGAAGGAAGTGCAGGGCCTTGGACTTGGGGGCAGGCCGGTCTGGGGTCATTAGCGACCTGGGCCTGGGGGGTGCAGAGCCCGGAGTTGGGCGTGCAAGGTCTCAGGCTGGAGGACATGCGCCGCCTGGGCTTGGGGTGCTGCAGGGCCTGTGCCCCAGGGCTAGGAGACAGACCTGATGCGGCTGGAGTGGGGTGCGGGGCCCTGGGCTGGGAGACAGACTAGTCCGGAGCCTGAAGGGGGGGGGACCCCGTAGTCGGGATGGGCGGAGGGTGGGGGGTCTCGGGGCCGGGATTCAAGTTCAGGGATCCGGGCTGAAGGATGCAGTGCTGGGCCGGTGGGGGTGCAAGGACCCTGGGGACAGACCCCCCAGGACTGGGGGACAGGCCTCTGGGAGCTGGGGGCGCGTAAGGAGCCCCTGGGACAGGCCCTAGGCAGGGAGACAGGCGGGATCAAAGCTACGGGGGTGCAGTGAGCCGAGCTGGGGGTGCAGGGCGAGCTCCGGGGTGCAGCGCGGGGGTCCCCCTTACCGAGTGCCGGCTTTGCGGAAACATCATGTCAGTCGCGGGGGGCGCGGGCTGCGCCCCGGCTCGGGCGGCTCGGGGGGCGCCGGGCGGCCGCGCTTTGTCCCCGATCGGCAGCTCCGGGGCCCCGCGTCCCGCCTCCTGCGCCGCCCGCCGCCCGCCCGCGCCGCCCGCGCTATTGTGTAATGGCGACGCGGTGCCGCCCGGGCTCCCGCTCCACCTGCCGCGCCCGGCACTGCGCAGGCCCGGACGCCCCACCCGTGACCTTGGCTCCGCGCGCCCCGCCCCCGCCGCGCCCCGGCCCGAGGCCTGCCTCAGTGTCCCGTCCCAGTCCCCAGGCCACAGACCCACAGTCTGGGCGCCCAGGCGCCAAGGTGCATTTATGGAGCGCCTACGGTGTGCCTACGGTGTGCCTTGATCTCTCTGGAGTGGTAAGGGTTGGCACGGTTGGGGGGCACACTGGGCACCATGGTGCCTGACACCCGTCCCACAAAAGGGTGCCAAGCTTGTCAGGCACTGACTGGGGTGTGGAGGCAGAAGGATCAAGAGTTCCAGCTCAACGTGGGCTACCTGAGATTGGGTCTCAAAACAACAAAAAGTAAAACAGGCTTTGAGTGGTGGTGCAAGGCGTTAACCCCAGTGCGGAGGAAAGTGGACGCCAGCCCTATCTCCTCGTCGAGTTCCGGTACAACCTGGGCTGCACAAGCCCCTATCTCAAAACAACAAAAAGTTAAAGAGTTCCACAGGAACTGCTGGTGGTCAGGCCTTTAATCCCAGAGGCAGAGGCAGGAGGATCTCTGTGAGTTCCAGGACAGCCTGGGCTACATGAGCCCTTTCTCAAAAATAATAAAAAATGAAACATAAATAAATATATAAAAAGAACTATTTCCCTGGGCTAAGACCCGTTATCCCAGCATTCCATAGCAAGCTGAGGCAGGGGGGTTCCCACAATTTCAAGCCAGCCTGAGCTGTAGAACAAGACCCTGTCACATACCTGAGACAGCCGGACAAATGTCATCAACTGTTCAGGTGGCCCACAAAGCTGGAGGAGAAACCAGTGGCCAGCAAGGCCTGGTGCACTGTGATGCTGAACCCCAGTGGGGAGCTGGGAGGTAGGAAAGTAGCTAAACCATAGAGGACAAGGCCCCTGGGGCCACGACTCAGACCCTGCTCATGACAGGGATTCCGTAAAGGCTCCACTGTTGAGCGTGACATTGTTCTATTTTATTTTATGAGAATACAGTCTCGTGTAGCCCAGGCTGGCCTGGAAATCTGTAGCAGAGGATAACCCTGAATTCCTGTTCCTCCTGTACCAGGTCCACTTTCCCTATGGCCATCCTCCTGTCCCACACTGGGACAGACAGACCCCTTTTCTTGGTGGCACCTTCTGATTCCAACCAGGCCAACATCTTCAAGTCCTAGAAAGTCAAATTTCATGGCAGTGGCTGGCCCTGTGTGGTCACATCCCCACCCTGCCCTTCCCAACCACAAGGGTGATACAAACCACAAAGGCCTAGCCACGCACTGTGGGGGCCGGGGAGCAGAACACAGCCTGACACAGGCTCGTTCTCGACTGCCTGCAAGTTGTTTTGCTTTCTCCCTCCCTTCTTCCTCCCTCCCTCCCTCCCTCCCTCCTTCCTTCCTTCCTTCCTTCCTTCTTTCCTTCCTTCTGTTAGCCACGGAATGGTGACAAACTCAGGACCTTTACTCTCAGCACTAGGAAGGTACATAGTGAGACCCTGCCTCAAAAATACCATAATTAATTAGTTAGTTAATAACTAGATGAACAGCGTTCTAAAGCATGCCAGGAAGGACGCGTTGCGGTCAGGCTGTGTTGGATGCATGCGTTGACTACCCACTGAATTGATTGATTGACGGGGAGTCCGGGGTGTTCTCCTGCCGGTCTGAATCTGTGTGACCCATTGGGGGTTTAGGTCTGGATTCTGCCCTGAGCCAGGCCCCAGTCTACTTCTTACTCTCCATTTTGAGACTGGGTCTTACTAAGTAACCCAGACTGTCTGTCTTGGGACTTGGGGTTCTTCTGCCTCAGCCCCACAAAAGCTGGGATGGCAGGCCTGGGTCAGGGTGCTGGTTTTTATCAGTACCTAAACAGGTTCTTCTTCTTTTTTTAAATTTTTTTCCGAGGCAGGGTTTCTCTGGTTTTTATTGATTTTTTGATACATCCCTGAGTACGTCTGTACACCCTGTGTGTGTATTCAGTATCCCCAGCGGCTGGGAGGGGACTGTGCCGGCAGAGGCCGAAAGAGGGCGTTGGGTTCCCAGAACTGGAGTCGCAGGCAGTTTGAGCGGTGTGGTGGTGCTGGGAATCAAACTCAGGTCCTCTGCTGGGGCTGCTGGTGTGCTAACCGTTGAGCTCTCTGTCCAGGTCCTCTGTGTGCACCAGGATCTGGTGTAAGCACTTGAGCTGGAAGAAGCCACAAGTGTCCCCAAGGGAATGAAGAGCCAGAGGCACAGAAAGGGCAGTTGTCCTGGCCAAAATCACACAGCAGGTGACAGGGGCCTGTAGACTCAGGTTCCATTGTGTTGGTCCTTTTGGAGGGTGTCAGGTGACTCTGAGACACTGGCTGCAGCCGAGCCCAAGAGGCACTGGGGTGCCACGTGAGTCCTCTGTATGTCCTGGGCCCTGCCCATGCTGACCGTTGTGCCTGCCTTCCATGTCAGTTCTGGATGTCACCCTCACCCCAGCTAAGGCCTGGGTTCATGGTGAGTGCTCACCATGCACCATGGGAAGCAAGCAGCAGAGGCAGGAGGATAAGCAGTTTGTCTGAGGCCAGCCTGGGCTACATGAGACCCTCCCAAAAGAGCCTTGTCTAAAAATCTCAGAACAGGGGCTTTGAGCTATCACCCAAAAACACAGCAGCTGAGGCCGGCCTGGGGGTGGCTGGGCTCCTCGATGCCCATCCCCCACCCCATACTTAGTCTGCAGCTCTGCATCCTCGGGGTCCTCCCCGCTGGACACAAACGAGCACGGGGCTGCGTGATGGACAAGTGTCCAGTTAGTGAGGCCAGCGCTAGCAAGGCCTCCTTGACCCGGTGGGGGAAGGAGTGGGAGGGGGTGGGAGGTGGTGGGAGGGGGGCTCCTCTGTCCATTTGTTTCCGCGTGAGTATTTACTGAGCCCTGACTGCCGATGATCTTAAAGCTGAGAAGACACCCACAGGCTTGAGACCTGAGTCCTCCCACTCCACCCCCGCCAGTGCTCCCCCAACAGTCCTGCCCCAGGGCCTGTGCAGAAGCCCTGGACAATTCCCCTGTCATCCAGGCGAGTCAGATCTGGGTGTGTGGACAGACTGTAGTCTCAGGACTTAATGTTATGTTTTCTCCATTTTAGAGCCGGGTAAAGCGGTGGCAGGCACCTGTCATCCCAGCTCTTGGAAGGCAGAGGCACCAGAAATTCCTGGACATTCTCAGCTACTTAGTGAATGTGAAGCCAGACTGTGTTAGTGAGTCCCCATGTCAGACACCTACAGGCTGAGGTGTGGCGCTGGCCTCTAGGTGAGCAGCCCTGCCGTCTCCCATGCTGCAAACACACACAAGCCAGACTGCACCCTCGCAGGCCTCCCTGGGGTCCTCTTCCTCCAGCACCCAATGGTGGCTGTGACCTCTGCCCCCACCACCTATTGGTGTTCTGTACATCTAGGTATTTAATGTGTTTGTTTTGTCTTTATTCCCGCTCCAAAACCTAGGACAGGGAGGGCCCAACTCTCAAACGACTTGATTTTATTTTGTTTTTAATTTCTTTTTGACGCAGGGTCTCATGTAGCCCAAGCTGACCCCCAACTCCTTCTGTAGCTGAGACTGACCTTGAACATCCATTGCCCCTGCCTCCATCTCTAGAGTGCTTGGAGGCCAGACGTGAGCCACCATATCTGGTTTATTAAGGAGCTTGGGGCCGGGCCATGAGTGGGGGGGTGGGCAGTGGACTGGAAGCCCTCCCCCCAGCCTCCTCAGGGGCAGAGGGTGATTTCTCTCTGCTCAGGGTCAGCACCTGACACACCTATGGGGCGGACACCTCAGATCAGGGAGTCACCTGGGGTGTTTCAGGCCTTGCCCAGACTCCCTGGGGACCATTGGTGTAATTCTGAAGCTGAGTGTTTCTGCAGGGACACCTAGGTTGGGGGAACAGGGAGGCTTGGGCTACTCCCCTTGGCCTTCCCTGGTCCCCAAGATGTCCCTGTCTGGGCTTATATTTGTGGGGTAGCCCATAGGAGGCCAAGGAAGAGGGCTCGGGAGTCCAACCTGGGCTACTGATTTGGGTTTGAAGTCTGGACTCCATGAGACCCTGTCTGAAGAAACAAAAGTGTTGCAGCTGGGGAAGATCAGGTGGGAGAGGGCTTACCGTGTTGCAGGAGGACCCAGGTTCGAGGCCACACGTGACTGGGTGCCATGGCACAAGTGCTGTTCCAAGATGCAGAGGTGGGGGAACACGGGAGGATCCCAGGCCAGCCCTTGCTGCACTCTGGGTGCAGAATAAAGTAGCTGGGACTGCAGAGAAGCTCAGTGGTTAGCTCACTGGCTGCCCCTACAGAGGACCTACCATGGGGCTCAAACCGCCTGTGACTCCAGTTCTGAGGACCCAGAGGCCCATTTGGTCTCTGAGGTTACTGCATGCACAGGTTACAATCCCGGGGACCTAATGGCCCCTTCTAGCCTGCATAGGTACTACACACACGTGCACAGGCATTTGCAGCCAACACACACATGAAATAAAAATAAATCTGGGACTGGAGAGATGGCTCAGAGGTTAGGAGCACTGACTGCCCTTCCAGAGGTCCTGAGTTCAATTCCCAGCAACCACATAGTGGCTCACATGGTGGCTCTCATCTGTAATGAGATCTGGTGCCCTCTTCTGGTGTACAGGCAGACGTGCAGGCAGAACACTGTACCCATAATAAACAAATAAATAAATCTTTCACCTGGTCAGTGTTGGTGTACACATTTAATCCCAGCACTCGGGAGGCAGAGACAGCTGGGTCCCTAAGCTGGAAGCCATCCTCGGCAACCTAGGCTACACACAGAGAAGTCCTGTCTCTAAGAAATGGGGAAAATGAAAGAATTCAAAACGCTAAAATAAACAAACAAACAAAGCCAGCTTGGTAAGGAGAGGGGCCAGACCGCATCTTTGCTTCCCTGTTTCCGCCGGGTGAACCCCACACGCCCCTGGGACACCCAGTGTCCCGAATGCCAGGGGCCTAGCACGTGAGTTCTGTAATCTGGAGGTGAGCATTCTCCGAGTAGGAGGCTGCGGCCCTCAGAGGGGCTCAGAGAGAGGTCGATACCGCGCTCTGTGGATGCAGTTTCCTGGGAAGAACGAGATTCAAACTGAAGCCGGCCTCAGAGAATTGTCCCCAAGTGCTGGCACTGAGCTGCCGAGAATGTGTGAGGGCCACACTGTGTGCATGCTAGCAAGGGCCAGGAGTCCACCTACCTGTACAGGGACGGTCACCTCTTGCCCTGGTCCCACCATAACACTGTCCTCTATGGCCTGTCTCTTTATCTATGACGTGTGTGTGGGTGTGAGGCCGACCCAATTCTCAGTCCTGAACTAGCCAGCTTCTCAGGTGCATTAACTCCTAACACTAGGCCCAGAGGCCATAATTCCCAGAGAACGCCCTACTTAGCATCATAAGACCCCTTTCCCCCGTGACTGAGCTGGTACGCGGACACGGGTGATATCCCAGCACCCAAGGACCCGGAGCCCGTGGACAAGACCACACCCAATTTTTATTTAACATCAAAATTGCTAAAATGCCAGAGATTCAGAAGGCTGCAGTTCTAGAACCGTCCACATGAGGGCGGTGGCTCCCCAGAATTGGCTGCAGCTCACCCCAAGGCCGGAGGGTAGTGACGTCATTTCCGGGTTTGGAGAGTCAGGCTCCACCAGGGATCTTCAAGACTAAAGCAGCCTGGACCCGAAGCCTAGGGCAGGGGTTCCTCTGGGTGATGCAGACACTGCACCAGTTTCTCCCCAATGGATGTACCTTGGACTCTGCAGGGTGCTGAGCTGAGTCTCCGCCTCCACACCCAGTTCATGCCGGGAGCTCCTCCAGTGACCGCTACATTCCGCATTCTGGGATCTGCACTGAGGGGTTGACCCGACCCCTCCCCTGACCACGCTCCCTGTCCCTCACGGGGTGGGGGGGGATTCTAGTCAGGGCTCCACCCTAAACACGCTCACAGCCCCTCACTGGGGATTCTAGGCGGGGCTCCACCCTGACCACGCCCCCAGCCCCTGACTTGGGGGATCCTAGGTGAAGGTTTCATGGAAGACCCTCTAACCTATCACAGAGGAGTTTTGTTCCCACGCTATTCATCTCCTGAGACTGGGTCTCATGTGGCTCTGACTGACCCCCAACTCATCGTGATGGCCTCCAACTACTCCTCACCTGTCTGCCTCCAAGTGACAAATGTGTGCTACGCCTGGTCCATGTGCTCATGGGCACTTGTGGTCAGGCCCTGTCTCCTGCAGATGTCGCTGGTGACTGGCACTGTAATCACTCTCTGCTGGAGCGCGGGTACACACTTGCACACAGCTCAGAGACCGGCAGCCCGGGGATGTCACTCCAGACTGGAAAGCCCTCCAGGGCTCAGACTGTCACCACATACAGGAGGCAGAGATGGTTGTGAGTTCCAGGCCAGCCTCTGCTGCATAGTAAGATCTCGTCCTAAGATTTTTTTTTTAAGGGGACTGGTGACAGCAGGTAAAAGCAGAGGACCAGGGTTCAATCCCCAGCTCACACCTGTCTGTAACTCCAGTTCTAGGGGACCCAATGCCTTCACACGGACAAACATGCAGGCAAAACACCAATGCGCATAAAATTAAAATGAATAAAAGTTTAAAAGCAACATCAGTACATTTTTTCTTTTTATTTTCGAGACAGGGCTTCTCTGTAGCTTATTGGTTCCTGTCCTAGAACTAGCTCTTCTAGATCAGGCTGGCCTCGAACTCACAGAGATTCGCCTGCCTCTGCCTCCCGAGTGCTGGGATTAAAGGCGTGCGCCACCACCTCCCAGCCATCAGTACATTTTTTTAAAAAGGTATTTTTAAAAAATGGAAATAGGCCAGACTCGGAGGGCAGAGGCAAGTGGATCTCTGTGAGCTCCAGACCAGCCTGGTCTACAAAGAAAATTGCCAGGACAGGCTCCAAACCTACACAGAGAAACCCTGGCTTGGGGGGAAAAAAAGGAGAAATAAAGATGTTTTAATTCAGGCAGTGCTCGTCCCTAGGGCTCTGAGCAGACAGTTCTGTGTGTCACAAGAGTCAGAGGTGGCTCTGCACAGACGTGTCACTCAATGCAGGGCGCAGGGAACAATCTCCAGGCTGTGCAAAGCCTGGATCTCCACCCAGTGTCCTGTGAGCTCCCCCAGGCCTCCTCACCTTTGTCTGAGCTCGGAGGCAGGGAGCGGCCTTGTCCCTAGCCTTGTCCCCGGCCCACGTGGGTTCCATAAACCCTCCACCCTGGGTCCAAGGGCAGGGCCAGGAGGAGGGAGCGGCGGTCCCGGCGTGGTGGCCTGGACTTCGGCTCTGGGGCCTCAGGTGCCGGTGGAACCAGACCATTGCCTTTGCTCTGCTCTTCATTTCCCTCGATTGCCCCCAGTGCTCTTGAATTTGAAACCCAGGCTCATTAAGGTCATAGGGTGACTCCTAGTCTCTCCTGCTCTGCAGGCTAGCCGTCATCCTCCTGCCTCAGCCTGACAGGCATGCACCACAGGGCCCCACCTTTTGAATTCTTCAATTTAATTTATTTATTTATTTGGTTTTTTGAGACAGAGTTTCTCTGTGCAGCCCAGGCTGTCCTGCAACTCGCTCTGTAGACCAGGCTGGGTTTGATTTTGTTTTTTGGGTTTTTTTTTTGTTTGTTTATTTTTATTTTTGTTTTGTTTTCGAGACAGAGTTTCTCTGTAGCTTTGGAAGCTGTCCTGGAACTAGCTCTTGTAGACCAGGCTGGCCTTGAACTCACAGAGATCCACCTGCCTTTGCCTTCTGAGTGCTGGGATTAAAGACTGGAGCTACCATGGCTGGTACTTTTCAGATTCTTTTTTTTTCCATGATATTTATTGAGCTCTACATTTTTCTCTGCTCCCCTCCCTGCCTCTCCCCTCCCACTTCAATCCTCCCTCAAGGTCCCCATGCTCCAAATTTACTCAGGAGATGTTGTCTTTTTCTACTTTCTACTTCCCATGTAGATTACATCTATGTAAGTCTCTCTTAGTGTCCTCATTGTTGTCTAAGTTCTCTGGGATTGTGGTTTGTAGGCTGACTTTCTTTGCTTCATGTTTTTTTTTTTTTTTTTGGTTTTTCGAGACAGGGTTTCTCTGTGGCTTTGGAGCCTGTCCTGGAACTAGCTCTGTAGACCAGGCTGGTCTCGAACTCACAGAGATCCGCCTACCTCTGCCTCCCTAGTGCTGGGATTAAAGGCGTGCGCCACCATCGCCCGGCTTGCTTCATGTTTAAAAACCACCTATGAGTGAGTGCATGTGATAATTGTCTTTCTGTGTCCGGGTTGCCTCACTCAAAATGATGTTTTCTAGTTCCATCCATTTTCCTGCAAAATTCAAGCTGTCGTTATTTATTTTTCTGCTGTGTAGTACTCTGTTGTGTAAATGTACCCACATTTTCCTTATCCATTCTTCAGTTGAGGAGCATTTAGGTTGTTTCCAGGTTCTGGCTATGACAAACAAAGCTGCTGTGAACATAGTTGAGCATATGTCCTTGTGACACGATTGAGCATCCTTTGGATATATACCCAAAAGTGGTATTGCTGGGTCTTTTTTTTTTTTTAAGATTTATTATGTATTCAGTGTTCTGCCTGCATGTATCCTTGCAGGTTAGAAGAGGGCACCAGACCCCATTACAGATGGTTGTGAGCCACCATGTGGTTGCTGGGAATTGAACTCAGGACCTTTGGAAGAGCAGGCAAAGCTCTTAGCCATTGAGCCATCTCTCCAGCCCCTTGCTGGGTCTTGAGAAAGGTTGTTTCCTAGTTTTCTAAGAAATCGCCACACTGACATCCAAAGGGGCCGTACAAGCTTGCATTCCCACCAGCAATGCGGAAGTGTTCCCTTTTCCCCACAACCTCTACAGCATAAGTTGTCATCAGTGTTTTTGATCTTGGCCATTCTTACAGGTGTAAGATGGAATCTCAGAGTTGTTTTGATTTGCATTTCTCTGATGACTAAGGATGTTGAACATTTCCTTAAGTGTCTTTCAGCCATTTGAGATTCCTCTGTTGAGAGTTCTCTGTTTAGGTCTGTACTCCATTTTTTTTATTGGATTATGTGATCTTTTGGTGTCCAATTTCTTGAGTTCTTTGTATATTTTGGAGATCAGACCTCTGTCTAATGTGGGGTTAGTGAAGATCTTTTCCCATTCTGTAGGCTGTTGTTTTGTCTTGTTGACCGTGTCCTTTGCTTTACAGAAGCTTTTCAGTTTCAGGAGGTCCCATTTAGTAATTGTTTCTCTCAGTGTCTGTGCTGCTGGGGTTCTATTTAGGAAGTGGTTCCCTGTGCCAATGTGTTCAAGTGGACTTCCCACTTTCTCTTCTATAAGGTTCAGTGTGGCTGGCTTTATGTAGAGGTCTTTGATGCATTTGGACTTGAGCTTTGTGACTGGTGATAGATATGGGTCTGTTTTCATTCATCTACATGTTGGTATCCAGTTATGCCAGCACCACTTGTTAAATATGCTTTCTTTTTTCCTTTATTTTTTTTTTGCTTCTTTATCAAATATCAGGTGTTCGAAGGTGTGTGGATTGATATCCGGGTCTTCTATTCGGTTCCATTGGTCCTCCTGTCTGTTCTTATGCCAACTTTTTGGATTCTTTACTGGTGTTGGGTGCCCACACCCACAGGGGCTCAGGGTGTCACCATCATGAAGTTAGCCTGGTTCCCGCTCCTAAAAGGTCCCACAGCACTGAGCACAGCGATGGAAGGCCATTCACCAGCCCAGCCTGCTGGAGGCTTGGGCAGGAGGATTGCTGTGAGTTCCAGGTCAGCCTGGGTTACAGAACCTCAGTCCATCTGTCCCTCTGTCCATCCCTCCTGCAGTGGGGCACTCTCATGGTTGCAGATGGGCTCCCCCAAGTGCAGCCATGTGGAGACTGGAGCTGCACAGGCCACGTGGTGTCCTTGGCCACTTGGTGACCCGTGTCTGCTAGGATGTCACTCAGTGCCATTTGAGGGTTCTGGATTTGAACTCAGGTCCTCACGTTTGCATAGCAAGCGCTCTCACTGGCTGAGCTCCCCTCAGCCCCTGGGACTCTTTCTTGAAGACAATTTCCCAAGCGATGATCCCTGACTCATGAACCCCAAACAGAGCAGAGTTGGGGTAGGGGTGGGGAGAAAGGGGCCAGAAATCCAACTCAGAAGTCCAGGAGCTGAAGCGACAGGGTTGCAACCATGTGGGCGCTGGAGCTGAAGCCAGGTCCTCTGCAGGAGCAGCAGGTGCTCTAACTGCTAAGCCGTTCTCTACCCTCTACATCCCTGCCCCGGGTTCTGGTTTTTTTTTCTTCTTAATTTGCCGTGTTGCCCAGGGTGACCTCCTGTGCCCGTATCTGGTTTGGTGACCACATATGTCCCTGTGGGAGAGGGGGTCATATCACTGGAGCACAGCGGTTAGCATACCTGCTGCCCCTGCAGAGGACCCAGGTTCGGTTCCCAGCACCCACATGGGCTCACAACCACCTGTGACTCCAGTTCTGGGGACCCGACGCCCTCACGTAGACATGAATGCAGGTAAAACATCAGTGTGCATAAAATAAAGGCAAATTCATTTAAGAAAAGGTGCCGGGTGATGGTGGCGCACACCTTTAATCCCAGCACTCAAGAGGCAGAGGCAGGCAGATCTCTGAACTCGAGGTTATCCTGGTCTATGGAGTGAGTTCCAGGGCAGTCAGGGCCACACAGAGAAACCCTGTGGGGGAGCGGGGGAGGAAAGGGAAGAAAGGGGAGCCATGTATACACACAACAATAAAAGTGAGGGGCTGGAGAGATGGCTCAGTGGTTAAGAGCCCTGGTTGCTCTTCCAGAGGACCTGGGTTCACTTTCCAGCACCCACATGGCAGCTCACAACTATCACTCCAGTTCCAGGTCATCTGACACCCTCACACTACGGCACATAAAGAAAATAAATAAATAAAATTATTGACAGGGTCTGATGGCACATGTCTGTCACTGGGCGTTCAGGATGCCCAGGTTGAGCCTCTGCACCTGTGAACTGCATGGCTTACTTTGACCTCCCTGGGCCACCAGGAGCCCATTGTCTGGACTGTGAACACCTGAGGTGGGGTTGGGCCCGACAGAGAGTTTCGGAGAGTGATCTCCCCACACCCGCAGTCAGCTAGTAAATGGGGACTTTGACCCTCCGGCCCCTTATCTCAAGGCCGAGATCAGTGTCCCTGGCCAGGGACAACCCCACACCCCAGAGAGTACCTGGCTTTTGAGTTCTTGGTGTCTTTTACTAACATGCCAAACACAGTGATTGAGCCCTGACTGTGTCGTCTCTCTGGAAGGAGAAAACACTTCCCAGGTCTGTGAGTTAGTCCCTCCATGCTTAGGGAACTGGCTCCACTCCAGCCAGGCAGCATAGGTTGGTACTTGGTATACTCGGCAGACCTAATGCTTATACCTCACCTGGCAGTTAGCAGGGTGATGCTAATGCCGGGTCGACAGAATGCTCTATAATGTCTGGTACATACAGGCAATGCATCTACATCAGTCCCTAGTAGAAGTAGGTGCTGTGCCAATGTCTGGTATACAGCAGGCACAGCATCCATGCTTCGCATACGTTGGATATTGAAAAACACTCAGCTCATGTACTGTCTTTTTTTGTGTGTTTGTTTGTTTTTTTCGAGGCAGGGTTTCTATGTAGCTTTGGAGCCTGTTCCGGAACTAGCTCTTTTAGACCAGGCTGGCCTCGAACTCACAGAGATCTGTCTGCCTCTGCCTCCCGAGTGCTGGGATTAAAATTGTGCGCCACCACCGCCCAGCCGGGCATGCATTTCTGACCGGCACACAGTAGGCCTGCTTAAGAGTGGGCGGGCGAGCCAGGCCGGCGCATTTCCGCACATCCTCAGGCAGCGATGGCCGCCGCGGGCGCTCAAGCCGGTTTCGAACTTCGATCTCTGTTCCCGGCCCCGCGCTCGGGACAGGAGCCGAGCACGGCCGAGCCGCACCTCCCCGAGCCGAGAGGAGCCGAGCGCAGCCGAGCGGGGCCTTTCTAGAGGATCCTCGTAAAGCCCCTTCCCGAGAGGAACCGAGCTCGGCTGACCAGTCTTCCCCATTCCCACAATCCTCGGCGCTCGCGCCCAGCGGCCGAGCGCTCCTCTCCTTCCTACGTCGGCGCAACAGCACGCGCGCCTGCGCCGCACCGTCCAGACCCCGCCCCCGAGCGGCGAGGCCCCGCCCCCGGCCGGTTCTCCAGCCCCGTCCCTGCGGCGCGCGCGCACGCCCGCGCAGCCGTGCGGCCCCTCCCATTGGCCGCGCCGCCTGCCCGTCGCGGGGCCCGTGGCAGCCCTTCAGGTCGTCGGGCGCCGGCGCTCGGTGGCGGCGGCTGCGGGTGGCGGCGGTGGCGGCTGCGCTGCGCGGCGCGGACGGCGGACGCACCTCTGGGGCCGGGCCGGGCCTTGAGGGACCGGGACGAGGCAGGGCCGGGCCGGCGGCGGCCGGGGGACCGCGACGATGACTCTGGAGTCCATGATGGCGTGTTGCCTGAGCGACGAGGTGAAGGAGTCGAAGCGCATCAACGCGGAGATCGAGAAGCAACTGCGGCGGGACAAACGCGATGCCCGGCGCGAGCTCAAGCTGCTGCTGCTCGGTGAGCCGCGTCCCCGTGCCGTGGGACCTCTGTCACGGGGGCCGGGTGGGCGATCGGGGCATCCGGGCCCTGCCGGGGGTCCCCGCGCGTGCAGGGCGCCCGAGCCCGCCGGGGTCTTAGTCTCGGGCGACCCTGCAGCGCCAGCAGAGCTAGGTGACAGCCCCACGCGACCACCCTCCCCCCTCCCGTCCCCCCCCCCCCGCCGACCCCGGCCCGCTGCTCAAGGCCGGCCGGGCCACCCCGGGTGTCCCCGGAGCAACTGGTCAGCGCTGCCCCGCAGCGGTCAGCCCTTCCGGGATTGCTGCACCCTGCGCTGTGCAGGTGGCCTGGGCCTGCGGTGGCCAGTCTCCGCCGTGCAGTCCCCGGGGCTCAGCCTGTGCGACCCTTTGTGGCCAGCCTGCCTGTTGCTCAGACTTAAGATTCCTTCGGGGTCAGCCTCCTGCCTCTGATATCCCAGGAGGCAGGTTTCTTCATCTCCTGGCCACGTCGGTCCTCAGCACACTTGGGGACTTGCTTTCTCTCTCTCCTGAGAATTTTTGCCAGGAGCTGGCCTCTGGCCCTGCTGCACCGGTCTGCTCTCCCCTCTCCCCACATATCCTCAGGGTGAACGCTGTAGGCTGCCCTGCCCTCATGACACCCCTTGGGCTTCCAGATTCCCCAGGATAGTTCCTACTTGGTTGCACCCTCTTCTCTGCCTCCAAGGACTAGACACCCCAAAAGTCCTGCTTTGCTCTAGGCTGGTTCCTTTCATGGCTACTCCCCTGCCTCCCTCCCTGTTCTGTAGATCTCTGAATTCCTCCACATTGGAGCTGGGTGCAGGAGAGTGGATGGCTCTCCTTTGGGCTTCTGTTCACCTGAACCTCGTCGATTGTCCCAACAGTCAGCCTTGCAGCCTCCCTGCCCGTCCCTCTAGGGTCCAGTCTTGTCCACCCCAGAGAAGCTCAGTGAGTGTCTCCTGCTCACTGGGGTTCTGACTCCTCAAGGCCCACCTGTTGCTGGGAGCCAGGGAGCCCAGGTCCAGCTGTCCCCTTGTTGTTACCCCAAATAAGAGCCCCAAATGAGGGCAAGGTGGCCTGGGCCCTGTTGAGGTTTACAAAACAGACAGACTGGGGAGCCCCACCACCCCTCCCAGCTCCTTGGTGAGCCGAGCCTCAGTCTAGGAACTGAGGCCCAGGGCAAGAGGTCGCCTTGGAGAAGCTGAGGAAGGGACTGCCTTAGACTAGGAGGATGGGAGCAGGGGACTGGCATTCTTACATGGGAGAGGACAGGTAGGGGCACTGTCTTCTGTTGCTGTGGCCTGTGTGCTGTAGAGTAGAGGAGCCTCAGTTACTTCCCCCAGCATGTTGGAATTCCCTCAAAGCTGCCTTCCAGGAAGGGAGGGGTAAGGAGAGGACAAGCCCAGGGCGAACAACAGTGGCCCCATGGTAGCCATTTGGGGTTACAGTGTAGCTCTAGCTAACCTCTGCAGAGGGTCAACTTTCTCTTGGGGACAGTAAGCTGCTTCATAAGGATGACATCAGGTGACCGAGCCCAGTGGTGTGTCATCCCAGCTCTGTCCCTTCCCCAGCGCTGGCCTTGAAGTCCCCTCAGATTCAGGGGTGCTCCCTGGTCCTGCGCTCTGGCCTGGCTGAACTGGCTGGCAGCTGAGGGGCTCCGCGTTGACCTGCACGTGGTACAATCTGTCCATCCTATAAACTTGTTCTTGGTGCCCCCTGTGCCCTCACACTCTTTCCACAGAAGCGTCTGGGGCTGCTTCACAGAGACGGAGTAGAAGAGGGACAGTGTTCTTGAGTAGGACACGCCTGAGCATTTGGCATTGCTCAGTGCCTTGCTGGGAGGGCTTCCCAGAGGAGGTGGCCTTGACCTTGGCTCTGGGAGCTCAGAAAAGTGACCATCCTAACAGCCTTTGGTCCCAGCAATTGGAGGGGTTTCTGTGAGCAGGGCGGGGAGTCTGCCTTGGAACCTGCTCTACTCTCCTGCATGCATCGTGCTCATGACACTGTCTGCAGGGGGACCTGTGGCTCCAGAGCAGGCAGGATCCCCACCCCTGTACTGGATTCTGGCCTTAACCCCCAGGCTTGAAGCCGCCGCCCTCACACTGACCGTGCACCTGTGGGAACAGTCTGGGAATGGGTTTTGTTCACTGGTGTGTCCCGTCACACCCTGCCGGTTCACATGTGGCCTGGGGAGATTGTTCAGCCAGGCAGAGAGGTTCAGCCCAGTGTCCCGTCTTGTTCTTGCGGTGGGCGTCCTGGGCGCTGCAGGGTAGTGAGACGCATCCCTATGCATCACTCAGTGTCCCCAAGCTTAGAACCCCTGCTCAGTCACGCATGGTCGTGTCTGGTGTAAAATAACAACTTGCAAAACTGACTGGTGACCAGAACAAGTTCTCAGAAGTGAAGCCACACAGGGCTGACTGTGCACACCTCCCATTGCGGGGTGCCACACTCCCAGCTTTTCCTGTGACACTCCAGGTGGTTCTTGTGGTGACCAGTGATGCACACGGGACTAACCAGAGAGGCCCTTCTAGCAAGCAAGGTGTCCATTTCCACTCATGTTGCCACTGTTCTGAAGTCCCCATGGTCCTCAGACTCTGCTGAGCCTTGGGGCCTCTGCCTCCCTGTGTGACTCCAGGCTGGGACAGAGCAGTCCTGCCACTGGGGAGCCAGCCACCCAGAGGTCTCACTTGGAAATCCCTGTCCCTGAGGCTGGGCAGGGTTGGGCCCAGCTTTCTAAATAAAGCAGGCGGTTGGCTCCCAGCTTCCTGTCCTGAGCCGCGGGCTGGGCGGCCAAAGGCCGGGGATCCGGCGGGGGTGGCCCAAGGGCTGGGCTGGCCTCCCGCCCTGGGAAGGAGGCCTCAGCTGGCTCCCTACTTGCTGCTCCTGTCCCAAGATCCTGGTGGCTTCAGGCCACTCCTCAGGAGGCCAGGATGTGCCGCCCCTCCCCCTGGGGTCCTTGAACTTATTCCCAGCAAGACACACAAGACACACTCCATCCCCTGCACCACACAGAGCAGATGTTGGGGCACAGGCCTGGGAGGTGAACTCCTAAGAGGAGTTCAAGGTCCTCTTAGGTTACATAGGGAGTTTGAGACTAGCCTGAGCTGCATGAGACCCTGTCTCCAGAAGCGGGGACAGGTTGTATCTCTAAGGTGTCCCCACTTTGTGATGAGACCTATCCTGAGTCAGAGGTGACGGGGCAATGGTGGCCCCCTCAGCCCTGTGCCAACAGTTCCCTAAGACGTCTGCAGCGGCCTGTGCTGTGGCCCGCTGCCTGTGGGAAGCACAGCTTGCCTCTCTACTCGGGCCACCTGCTCCAGCTAGGACCACAGCACTGATGGCCCTTCTGGGGACAGGCTGTGGCCCTGGGAGCATGGTGAATGCAGAGCAAGGTAGCTCAGCCCTTGGACCAGTTGTTCACTCTGTCACCCACTGACTGGTGTCTTCAGAGACTCTTTATGTCCCCAGGAGGAAGCCAGCCAGGGTGTCGTTGTAGCGACAGCAGGCTGGGGGTGTGTGCTGCTCTGCTGGAGACTTCTGGGTTCAGGTGTAGCTGCCCCCCACAATCACCGAGGCTCAGAGCAGAGTTGAGGTGTCTACAGGAGCTGGACTGCAATCTCCCTGGACCCCAGGCAGTGGCCTTTCATGGAAAAGGCCTAGTGTGTGCAGGTGCAGGGTGGGCTTCACTGTTCACTGTGTAGCATGTGTGCAGGTTTGTGCCTCAGTTTCCCTGGGGCTAGGCAGGTTGGGAGCTGGGGGCACCGCATCCAGCCACTGCTGATCACAGCTGTTTGTCATCGTTGGGACTTTTTTCCCTGTTTCCTTGGTTCCTCTATTAGAGACGCTCTCCCCAACTTGGGTGGCAGGGTCCCTGTGCCTGACTGTTCCCTGTGGGGCACCCCAGTCCCTGCAGGACACTGGATAGCGATTCCTGCTTCCACCCATTGTGCCTGGAGCTCCCCAGTGTGACAGCCACCCATGTCCTCAACGTGCTTCTGGGATGGGGTCCAGGAGCAGCACGATGTCCAGGTTACCACTGTTTCCATGCTGTGTCCTCTGCTTCGTACATGACACCCACACCCGTGGGCTTTGCTGTTCCTATGGAGTGGACCCCTTGGTCATTGGAACCACCTACTCAGGGTGCACAGGGGACACCCTGGGCAGTCCCCCCTCTGGTCCTTCAAGCTGCCCCATGTGGGAGTGTGCCTTGGTTGAGACCACTAGTTTTCTTTGGGTATCCTGGCCTCAGTTTCCTCTTCTATCAAGTGGGGAGCATTGTCCCTGCGTGGTAGGAAGTGCTGTGGGATTCAGTATGAGGCAGCGTGGCACTTACTGCAGTGTCCCCTGCACAGTTGTGTGTCGTTAGCGACTGCCTGGGGACCCAGGTACACCCACAGCAGTGTCTCCAGGATCTGCGGTGCTCAGAGTGCCAAGCTGCTAGGTGCAGGTTTTGTCTGCATTCTGCACACCCAGGCTGGTGCACTGCTGGCCCCATACCCACCTCTGTAGGGGACTGAGCACCCCGGCTTCTGGGTCACCACAAGGTCCGAGGGTGGCTGTGTGACAGGATGTGGTCACTCAGGGGAACACCGTGCTGTTGCATCATGGCCATCCTCAGAGGCTCCACACGGTCAGCGGTGGGCCCCTGCCTTGGGCCTGTCCACAGTTGACAGCTCTGAGCACTGGCCGTTCCACCGTCGCTGTGGCTGCTAGGGGCAGGGGCAGGGTCTGGACTTCCTGGTGTGTCCCCTCCCCTCAAGTAACGTTGTCACATAAGGATGTGACAGCTGGTGAACTGGGCAGTCCAACTCTGCCCCTTTGCCAGAGTACTGAAGTTTGAGCCCACAGGGTGTCCTGAAGGGCCATGTGGTGGGCACAGGGTCACTGGCTTGGCCCAGTTTGGAGACAGGAGACTGATGGGCATCATGAGGAATTTGCAGGGAAGCCCTGGAGGGGCTGGGGACCCAGCCCTGCCCGTGCATTCTTTGTGCCTAGCCCACATAAATAGGGTTTGATTTTCTGTCTCAGAGCCCAGGCTCTCCTCACACTCACTATGTAGCTGGTGGTGACCTTGAACTTCTGTTCTTCCCGCGTCCACCTAGGAGGAGCAAATGCTGGTGAGCTTGGTTTGTGGGTGCTGAGGATAGGACCTGGGGCCTCACGTGTGCCCGATAGTTACTCCACCACTCAGCTGTAGCCACAGCCCTGACCATTCTGTAGCCCAGGCTGGTTTCACGCTCCCAGCGCACAGTGCAGGTTTGCTGTTCCATGCATTCCCTCCAGAGGGGTAAAGCTGGGAGGCCATACCTTTAGACTCCTTGGGTGCAAGGCATGCCTTTGATCCCATCACTGAAGAGGCAGAGGCCTGCAGATCTGTGAGTTCTAGGCCAGCCTGGGCTACATAGTGAGACCCTGTCTGAAAAAAGAAAACCAAGTGAGGAAAGCCCTCCAACATGTGGTGAAGACAGCTGCTGTCAGCAAGTGTCCGCTGTGGTCGCCGGACCTGGTACTAGTGCCTGGGGACATGTGGAGGCCCAGGGCAGGGGGTATGCCCAAGAGTGGTGCCTGCAGGTTGTGGGGGTGCTCAGTCTGGGCTGCTGTGCAGTAGAGAACATGAGCCTTCACTATCGGCCACTGGTGTGGCCTATGACCCTCTGAGGCCATCGGTGCCCACACACTGGGGCCCATGGGAGACTTTGCCACCAGCCCAGAGATAAGATCGCAGCAACGAGTTCAGAGACTGGTGCATGTGGTCCGCGACTGTTGGTGGCGGCGTCACCCTTACAGCTGTGATTTTCACTACCCAGGGCACTGTCATGAGACAGGACTGGAACCAAGCCTTAAAGCCACAACATGCAGCTGTGTTCAGGCCTGTCTTGCAGTGACCGTGTGACATCAGGCCACTTAACTGTTCTGTGATTCAGTTCCCTCAAGTAGGTCTCAGTGATAGGTCCCGGCTGAGCCTGTGGGCGGGGCCTGAGCCTGTGGGTGCTGCTGTAGCTTGCATGGGGCTGCACTTCCTCACCTGACTCCAGGTTGACTCACTGGGTTACTGAGAGCCTCCATGGGGAGATGACAAACATGCGGCTCTGCATGTTCCAGCGTCACCCAGGATGTGAGGGGCATTCCTGCCTCCTCTTCCCACCTCAGTCTTTGGCGCCAACACCCAGCTGGCAGCCTCTGTGAGGTGACTCTGATGCTGAGACTGTGAACATATGTGAACACTGTGCCAGGGGATGGGTACCACAGCCAGTGTCTGCATGCTCCAACCCCATTCTCCCACCCTTCCACCCATCCATCCCTTCATCCTTCATCTGTCTGTCTGTCCCTGCCTTACAGCATCTTCTCCCTTCTCCTGCCTCTCTCCCAGGGTGCAGGCTCAGTCCCTCCATCTCTTCTCTTCCCACTGGAGAGGTCTGAGTGGCCTGTTTGAACAGGTCTGGCTGTGGCCAGCCTTTCTGGGCTCTGCTGGGTGCACGCTGTGTGGTCTGCCAGTTGCAGTCTATGTCCTGCTCTGTGGGTACCTTAGTCTTCAGATGGATACAGCAGACCTGGTGTCAGCAGGGGCAGCAGGATGCCTGGGGACCCCCAGTATCAAACCACCCCAGCACGAGCCGGCTGAGGACCACAGGCTGTATGAATTCAGTGGCTTTATCCTGGTGTTTTCTGGATGTGTGTAAAAAGTGCTGTTGTCTGTGGGCTCAGAGGTTGGAAGCAGAGATGAGCGGTGTCAGAACCCTCACTGACACCACATACAGCTTCCCCAGGGAAAGGCCAACCCGGCATTCCTCTGCCCTGGGCAGGAAGGCATGGGGAGCTGACTCTGAGCTAGGGGGAGGGGTACCACCCCCCAGGACTCCTTAATGCCACCCCTGTCCATGACCATGGACACTGGCTGTTGTGTGTGGTCCCAAGTATGACTTGAGTCTGCTGCATGGGGGATCCTGAGCCTGTACCCCGCTCTTGGATGTGGGGTGACAGGACATGACAGTGGTAAAGTTGGCTCCCAGAGACATTGCCACTAGTGAAGCCACACGCCCTGGTACTGGCCCCAGCTACGTCCTTGACCCTGGCACATGCTGTTACTTTGTAGCCAAGTCCACAGGGTGGGCTGAAGCTTGGACCCAGCCAGGCCTAGCTTGCTGTCCAGCAGCCTGAGCTCCTGCTGGACTTGGGTTATTGTGGTGGCCCTCTTTTGTCTGGGCCCATCATTACACCCCTGTGTTTCTGTGCAGAAAAAGTTGTAGTAATTTTTTCCACATGTGTGCAGTACCTATGGTGGACACAAGAGGGAGACAGATCCCAAGAGGTAGAGCTGAGAGTGGTGGGTGTTGGAAACCCAACCCAGGTCCTCCACAAGAACAGCAAGTTGTCTGTTGAGCCTTGGGGGGGTTTTTTTTGCTTTTTTTGGGGGGGGAGGATGGATTTCAAGACAGGGTTTCTCCATGTAGCCCTGGCTATCCTGAAACTCACACTGTAGACCAGGCTGGCCTCGAACTGACAGATCCTCCTGCCTCTGCCTCCCAAGTGCTGGGATTAAAGGCGTGCGCCACCACCCAGCCAGGCCTTGGGTCTTAATGTTTAGAATCGGCAACTCCAGAAGGGACAGAGTCTAAGGGGTTCCATGTAGTGGGAATACTCTGTCTTCCGCATGGTCTCTCGCAGCTTGCCCCCTTGCTTTCCCTCTGTTGAAGACTCTATCACTGGCTCAGTTTGTGGTAGGGACTTCATGCAGCCAGCCTGGGCTGCACTGCAGTTTTCCCTGCCCAAAAGCAGGAGTTCACATATCTGTGTGCGTGTGTGTGTGCGCGCTCGCTTGTGACAGTCTGGGAGTCTCTGCAGGGAATGCATGAACAAGTGGGCGTTCACTGTGTTCCTGGAGAGCTCTGCTGGACCGGTGCCAGCTGAGGCCATGATGCTGTCCAGACTGGCCTGGAACTCAGAGACCTTCTGTCTCTGCCTCCTGACCGCTGGGCTTAAAGGTGTGTGCCACCACCTCCCAAGTCCCTGATATGCTCTTGTGATCCTTTGATTAAGCCCAGTGTACTCGATAGCATCTGTGCCCTGGATGTGAGTGTCTTTCTCCCGCCATGTCCATCATTCGCTGTGGGCGGGGCAGGGCCTTTCTTTTGAGCCATTTGCCCTGCGCTGTTCCTGCCTGGGTGAGAACTCTCACACAGCTGCTGATGTACCAGCCTTCCTGATGCTGTGACCCTTTAAACACAGGTCCTCATGCTGTGAGGACCCCAACCATAAGATTACTTTGTTGCCATTTCATAATTGTAATTTTGCTACTGTCATTGATCGTTTGACCCTTAAAGGGGTCATGGCCCACAGGTTGAGAACCATTGGGCTGTGGGTTTGCAGAAACTCAGGACCTCACACAGGCCCTCTCCAACACCAGCCCCTCACTGGGGATTCTAGGCAGGGCTCCACCATGACCACTCCCCCAGCCCTCACTGGGAGGTTCTATGGGAGCTCTGTCTGCGAGCCACAGCCCTATGCCTATTTTACACCTCTAATTTATTGGCATGAGTGTGTGCTTCACTGCATGTGTGCCCCCACAGGCGCACGTGTGCATATGAATGTGGAGGCCAGAGGGTAGTGCCGAGTGTCTTCCTCATCCCTCCTGTACTTCACCAGAGGGTAGTGCCGAGTGTCTTCCTCCATCCCTCCTGTACTTCACCAGAGGGTAGTGCCGAGTGTCTTCCTCCATCCCTCCTGTACTTCACCAGAGGGTAGTGCCGAGTGTCTTCCTCCATCCCTCCTGTACTTCACCAGAGGGTAGTGCCGAGTGTCTTCCTCATCCCTCCTGTACTTCACCAGAGGGTAGTGCCGAGTGTCTTCCTCCATCCCTCCTGTACTTCACCAGAGGGTAGTGCCGAGTGTCTTCCTCCATCCCTCCTGTACTTCACCAGAGGGTAGTGCCGAGTGTCTTCCTCATCCCTCCTGTACTTCACCAGAGGGTAGTGCCGAGTGTCTTCCTCATCCCTCCTGTACTTCACCAGAGGGTAGTGCTGAGTGTCTTCCTCCATCCCTCCTGTACTTCACCAGAGGGTAGTGCCGAGTGTCTTCCTCCATCCCTCCTGTACTTCACCGAGCCAGCCCCACTTGAGCCCAGCCTAGTTTACCAGGGGCGCCTGCACTCCGAGCACTGAGGTTGTAGGTGGATGGAACACCCTCACCTCCAGGCGTCTTGTGGGTTTGGGCGCCCGGTATTGGTCCTCGTGCTGACACAGCTTCATTGTACCGGCACAGCTCTCTGCCTCCTGTTATCTTTCCCTTTCGCTTCCTTCCCATCCAGGACGTAATGCATGTGTCTGCCGTGACCTTTGCATGCACGCTCATACGTGTGCTGGCGCAGCTGTGCATACAGGTGTGAGTGTGTAAACATACACGTACACCACACATGCCAAAGAGTTGATAATATCCTGTCCTTCACACAGTGCAGCCCTGGCTGGCCTGGAGATGCTGTTGTTGATTTTGGGGGGTTGAGCTCTAGATGAAGCATCTGAGGAGCCATCATGGCTGCAGGCACCCCCACCAGAGGGCTGGGACAGCTGCAGCAGAAGTTCCTAACACTTGGGACCAGCATATGCGGCCTAGAGAGAACAGCTTCAGAGCAGCGGGGCAGGGAGCCACTGCCCACTCTGCAGCTGCACAGCAGCTGTCCCCAGGGCCTCTGCCTGAGGCCAGCAGCCTCCCTGGGGCCAGCCCTGGGCGTTTCCTGCAGGGGCCAAGCGTCCAGCACACCTTCAGGTGTGGGTGGGGTCCATGCTGAGATCAGGGTTGTGGTGACCAAGTGAGCACCCCTGGTGCTGACCATGTGTGAGCCTTGCTCGTTGGCTGCAGGGGGTCAGTGGAGATTAACACTGACCTCGGGGGACCTTCTGTCCTGGGGGCTGGTGGCGAGGCCCCAGGGCTGCTGGGCCATGGAAGGGCCCGGGGACGTGCTCCTGAGGGAGTGGGGAGTGCCTGGTGCTCTCAGGTGGGAGCATGACCCCTAGGGATTGGGAGAACATCTGGGGGGCAAGTGGGCAGGGCTTGGAACTTGCGAGCTTGCGGTGAGGAATGAATGCCATCTGCAGGCACTGGGGAGAGCGGGAAGAGCACCTTCATCAAGCAGATGCGCATCATCCACGGCGCCGGCTACTCGGAGGAGGACAAGCGTGGCTTCACCAAGCTGGTGTACCAGAACATCTTCACCGCCATGCAGGCCATGGTGCGCGCCATGGAGACGCTCAAGATCCTCTACAAGTATGAGCAGAACAAGGTGAGGGGTGGGGGCTGGTCAGGCTGTTATCCTACCTACCTGACTATCTGGAGACCGATGCCCTCTGGACTTCTTTTCCCCCCCAATTCAGGGTTTCTCTGTAGCCCTGGCTGTCCTGGAACTTACTCTGTAGACCAGACTGGCCGCAAACTCAGAGATCCGCCTGTCTCTGCCTCCTGAGCCACTGCCCGGCTTATTTTGTCTTGAAATTGGGTGGAGCCTGTTGGGTCTGAAGTCACACTGAGCCAGGCCCCCAACCCCGGTGCTTTAGAAACAAGGTCTTCCTTAGTAGTCTGGTCGGTCTGCAGCTTGCCATCCCTCTGCCTCTGTCTCTCAAGGGCCAGGTATTGTCGGAAGAACCTCGAGTCAGATCATGGGGACCTGCAGAGCCCCTGGCGTCTAGTTAGGGTCCTGTGGCTCGGGATATGTGGGGGCACCTTGGCTCTCAGCCTGCCCGACCCCAGTGTCTCTACAGCCTCTTGACTATGGTTGTCCAGGCTATCTAGGGCAGGGAGGGCACCGTAGCCCAGTGCTGTGGGTGAGCTCTCCTTTTTGGCTCTTTCCACAAACAGGGCGATGGGGGCAGGTTCTGGAAGCTTCCTACCCTACACAAGGGTCAGGGCAGTCACTGTCATGGTTGGGGTTCTTCCCACTTAAGGACAGGCAGATGGGCAGATGCTCCCCCCCCCCCAGGATTGAGTGAGGCCCAGGCGGCCTGGTAGGTGCTGTGTGAGCAGTGTATGATCCACCCACAGTCAGGCTCCTCTGGCCTGGGGCTGTGGAAGGGACCACCTCTTAGTAGCTCACAGAGGAGCTAGCCCCAGTCTGAAGTCCCCTTTCTGGACCTCCCAGGAGCAGGTGCAGGGTTTGGGCTGGATTCCTGTGGGTAGAGGCTCGTCTGGAGGACATGAAGCCCTGGGTTACATATGCATACACACGCACACACACCAATAACTCAGGTATACTCATCTGCCATTCTAGAGTGCCAGGATGAGTTCAAGGTCAGCCTGGATCACGTGACCTTGTTTCAGAAAACAAAGGCCTGCAGAAAGGGAAATGCAGATTCATCCTCGACTCCCCCAGTCCTTGCCTCCACCCACACAGTGGATCACAGCTTAGTTGGCATGGCCAGGAAACACGGGTGTGAGGCGCTCGCCCCGGTTGCTGCTGGGTTTGCTGGGTCTGTTGCCTCCAGGAGGCCTAAGCCTTGTGAACTCTAGCTGCAGCTCCCCTAACTGCTCTGCCAACTCTGCAGGCTCCCTGCTTGGCCAGGGCCCCCCAGAGTTCATGGCCTGCCCTCCCTCCGTCAGGCCAATGCACTCCTGATCCGGGAGGTGGATGTAGAGAAAGTCACCACCTTCGAGCACCAGTACGTGAACGCCATCAAGACGCTGTGGAGTGACCCTGGGGTCCAGGAGTGTTACGATCGCAGGCGGGAGTTCCAGCTGTCTGACTCGGCTAAGTAGTGAGTGGGGCTGGCATGCATGGCTAACCCAAGGCCCCAGAGGCCATAGGATGGGGGTGGCCTGTCCGTAGCCTCATTGCCCACAGGGTTGGCCAGCTCTGCACCGCCGTCTAGATCTGTGGGAGCACACAGTTGAAGGCTGGCCCAACCCCCTACTGATCCTCCTCACGCTCAGGCCTCTTAGCGGGTCCAGTAGACCACCCTCCTTGCAGCCTCTCCCCATTCCCTATAGCTTCACTGGGAGGAGGCTCGGCCCTGGCTGGCTGAGCATGTTTAGGGGCCGTCACAGCTCAGGAGAGTCACACGGGCTCCCAGGTCAGCAGTGAGTGTCACCAGCGGCTGTCCGACTGGCTTGCCTGTTCTAAGCCCAAAACCACTCTGACCCTGAGTTGAGCTTTATGAGATGTCCCCTGTGCTGTGGGCCCCGTTCCAGCTGTCCTGGGATCATTTTCTGTTTGGGACACTTGTGTCCCTAGGCCCATGGAGGCAGCATACCAGGCTGCTGGCCCCTCCAGTCCCCAGTTTGTGCCACACAGCACCAAGTCCCTGTCTCTTGTGGGTGTGGGATCTGCGCCACTGTCCGCAGCAGCTCCTGAGCACATACTCCTCCACTGCAGCTACTTGACGGACGTGGACCGCATCGCCACCGTGGGCTACTTGCCCACCCAACAGGATGTGCTGCGGGTGCGCGTGCCCACCACGGGCATCATCGAGTACCCGTTTGACCTGGAGAACATCATCTTCAGGTGACAGCCAGGGTTCCGTGAGGCATATGGGCTGGTGGGCATATGGAGAAGGCCCTGAGGCGGCCCCTGCTTGGAGAGCCTGGCAGGACCCCTCCCTGGGACCCCAGTGAGCCTGTGCACTCACAGACTCAGGAGGGCCACCGTCAGCAGGGTTCACAATGAGGCCAGGATGGGTTAGGTGACAGTTGCCCCAGTCATCTCCCTTGACCTACAGGCATGTTGTGCCATCTCTGCCTCTCCTACCTTTTTGTACAACCCCTGACGGTGCCATGACATCAGGGCAGAGATGTGTTCCCGTCTAAGGCCTTCCCAGGGCATGAATGCACCATGTCCTTCCTTCCCTGTGGCGGCCCCTCCTAGGCACATGCCCCCGCAGCCAGGTGTCCGTGTTAGACTGCCCCGGCCACTCCAATGGGGACTGCATGGCCAGCAACCTTGAGTCCTGGCCAGGTGTGGCTAGATAGGCAGCCCTGTGTTTCCCATCCCACCAGCAGGTAAAGTCCATGGGGTAGAGGCTGTCACCCTCCTTGAGTTAGGCCAGAGCCACCAGCACAAACGCAGGGAAAGGATGTCTGCCCCAGCTTGTGCAGGGCTATGTGGTTCTGAGCCATACAGAGGGGATTCAGGTCCGAAAGTTACCCAGGTTCTGGGTAAAAACTGCCCCATCTGTGTAAGGGACTTGAACATCTACAAGGACGCCTGCCTGGTCGTCCTTCAGGAACAGGCGTGGGCTGCAGGCAGCACCCAGGAGCTGAGTTGTCATGTGGTCTCCCTTTAGGATGGTGGACGTGGGCGGGCAGAGGTCAGAACGCAGGAAGTGGATCCATTGCTTCGAGAACGTGACGTCCATCATGTTCTTGGTGGCCCTGAGCGAGTATGACCAGGTCCTGGTGGAATCAGACAACGAGGTGACACTGGGGACACTCATGGGGGCCAGGAGGGGGCCAGGCATGGGTAGCTTGCTCACTGTGTGTGCGGCCCACAGAACCGCATGGAGGAGAGCAAGGCGCTGTTCCGTACCATCATCACTTACCCCTGGTTCCAGAACTCGTCCGTCATCCTCTTCCTCAACAAGAAGGACCTTCTAGAAGACAAGATCCTGCACTCCCACCTGGTCGACTACTTCCCCGAGTTTGACGGTGAGCACTGCCCCATGTCCCCACTGTCACCCCAAGGCCTGGCTGCCACTGACCTCAGCCCTTGCTCATTTCTCTGCAGGGCCGCAACGGGACGCACAAGCCGCACGCGAGTTCATCCTGAAGATGTTTGTGGACCTGAACCCCGACAGCGACAAGATCATCTACTCACACTTCACCTGTGCCACCGACACTGAGAACATCCGCTTCGTGTTTGCCGCTGTGAAGGACACCATCCTGCAGCTGAACCTGAAGGAGTACAACCTGGTGTGACCAGGGTGTGGCCACCACCAGGGCCAGCTCCCTCCGCATCCCGTGACCCAAACCACGGGCCAGGGCGCACTGGGGCTGGGGTCTCTTTTCCCTCTCACTTCCTGTCCCTGTCACCGATCCTCCAGGGCAGGGGTAGCCTCTTTCTGGCCTTGACTCCTTGTGGCTTGAGTTTTTTTTCCTAGGGAAAGAGAGAGAGAAACACATGATGAGTAGCAGTGGGCCCTCCCAAAGAGTCCCCTACGGCCACAAGGTGATCAAAGTCAGGGACACTGCAGCCCAAGCCCATGGTCCCGAGTTCGAGTCCTCCAGGAAGGCTGGAGGTTTGGGGACCACAGAGTCTCCCTTTTCTAAGTTATTGATATCCCATGTATACTCACAACCTGAACCATCTGCTCCCTAGACTCCAAGAAGTGGGGGTGGGCGGCCCTCGTGCCCACCCTGGGAAGTGCCTAACCGTTTTTTGTTTTGTTTTTATTTTTGAAGAAAAGAGAAATACTCTCCTGCACTCTGTCTTGGCAGGGCAGGTGACACACTGCAGGTCCCCTGCTCTGAGTGGCCATCACTTCTGTGTGCCCCGCTGCCTCAGACAGGGCCAGGCCTGCCGCAGAGCCTTCAGGGACATTGAGTCCCTGAGATCTGCTCCCCAATGGCCTGGCCAGCAAAGATCCTGGGGACCCCAAGGGGCTGTGTGTAGCTGGGCAGTGGAGGCGCTGGGCAGCTGGAGGCGCCTCCTGTGTGGCTCCGTGACAGTGGGATGCACAGGGGCCTCTTCCGAATATTCTCAGGTCCGTCCCCACACATGGGCAGTGGCCTTGCCCCACGCCTTGGTCCCCGGCCCCAGTCACTGCACCATGCCCGGTGCTTCCCAAGCCCAAGGGCCAGCATCCAGGAGGTGGTGGCCATGACCATGACACAGGCGGCCCCCTGTTGCTCATATACACTACAATGTCTGTCTGTCCGATTTCTTTACTTTTGCACGTGCATTCTGGGCTTGGATATCTGGCCATGCCTTTGTCCTGCCTGCCATGCTGGACTCCAGGCCCCAGAGTGTCCACGCAGACACACGCCAGTCTGGGCAGTTGTCCACAATTGCTGTTCCAGGCAGAAGGGAACAAGGGACCAGTGGACACGGCAGAGCCCCAGGATATGGACAGGTGGCTGTGACAAGCACCCACATTCCTGACCTCCAGCCCATGGATTCCCCACCTTCTCATGCTGGGCTCCTCTCCTGTCTCCAGCTGAGGGTCCAGTCTTGTGCCATCCCAACCACAACAGGGCTGTGTGGATGGCAGGGTCGTCCTGGCCACACAGCTCTTGGGAGGGCCCGGTCCCCAAAGAGTAGGGCATCTGATGCACAGCGGGACCCGCTGCACAGCGGAAGAGGACTTGGGACTGTACAGGTGTGTGAGGGCTGGGCCTCCCCAAGCAGCAAAGTGTTAGCCCTTCTCAGTGTGCCAAGTATGCCAGGGCCTTGGGGCTGTGCTACACAGGTCAGGATGGGGACCCAGCCTCCCCACATCCAACCTGGCCCTCGCCAAGGGACCCCGACTGCAGGGGACATGTTGACTTCTCTGTGTCTGCCCTGACGCGCTGGGAGTGGCTGCTGCGCCCTTGTATATTACTGCACAGCCCCGATTAGGAGAGCACTCAGAACACTGTTTACCCTCGTCCTTTGCGAAGCATGTTCCTCGTGAGTTAGGGGAGACTCGGGCACCCAACTCTGCACCAGGCTCCTGCAGGCCCTTGACCACCAGGGCTGGATGCCAGGGTGCCAGCAGCGGATCGGGGCCTTGACCCCATAACCCAGAAAGTCTCGCAGAAGTCACCTTTTCATATCTTTCTCTTGGATTCTGTTTTAAAGCGGAATAAATTTTGTTCCTAAACTCTGGCTCCTTCGGGGTTATTGTTAAAGGTAGGGGCTGGGGGTGGAGCAAGCCCATCCAGAAGGCACCTGTGGGTGTCACCCAGTATCTCATGGAGACTGAGCAGGAACAGAGAAAGTACCTGATGAGCCACTGCCAGGACCTCGCCAAGGAGGAAAGTCCACCAGGTCTCTGCTGCAGGGTGCTGGGCAAGCAATTGAGACAGGGTTTCCTGTGTGACAGCCCTGGCTGTCCTGGAACTTGCTGGGTAGACCAAGCTGGCCTTTAACTCGCTGAGATGCCTTTGCCTCCCAAGTGCTGGGATTGAAGGTGTGTACTGTCACCATTTCTTTTTTTTTTTTTTTTTAAAGAATTTATTTATTATGTATACAACATTCTGCCTTCATGTATGCCTGCAGGCCAGAAGAGGGCACCAGATCTCATTTCAGATGGTTGTGAGCCACCATGTGGTTGCTGGGAATTGAACTCAGGACCTCTGGAAGAGCACCCAGTGCTCTTGACCACTGAGCCATCTCTCCAGCCCCCCCTGTCACCATTTCTTAAAAAAGAAAAGAAAATGCCTTTGGGAGATGGCTGAGTGAGTAGGGTGCTTGCCACCCAAACAGGAGGATCCGAGTTCAATCCTGCCATGCTGGACTGGGCGTGGTAGGGTGCGTCTGGGGCAGACAGATCCCCGGAGCTTGCTGGCAGCCAGTCCATGAGCTGCAGTTCAGAGTGTCTGAAAAAGCAAGGTGGAAGCAATCAAGGAAGACAGTGGTGGCCTCTACAGGCACCTGGGAACACAAAGTTAGAGTGTTGAGTGGCATGAAGCTCATCCTTAACCCTGTGCAGCTGTCCCCAGCACCCTCCACAATTTCCCATCTCCCTGCACTAAGTTCTGTCCTCATCAGCACTCACATCCAAGCCCTGGCACCCGCCCTCCCCACTCCTGTCCCCGTGGGTGTCATGTCGTGTGTCTCACCGTCTGTACAGAATGACTTCTGGCTCTTGGCCACTGTGAGTCGGCTAACAGGCACCTTTTGCTGTTTCCCGCTGCAGCGTCTATGCCCTGTCACAGTCCCACCAACTGTGCCAGAAGGTCCCAGGCTCCTCTCCCACTCAGGCGACCTCAGGGTCCTGTGTGCCCCGCAGAGCCATTCCAATGATGACACAGTTTTCACTGGGGTGGTGGTGGATCCGGGAGGAGTGTGAGATGGGTTAGGGGTTAGGGTTACACCAGGCATTCAGAAAAAATTTCCTTTTTACTTATGGAGTGTCTTAGGGTCACAATTGCTGCAATAAAACACCATGACCAAAAAGCTAGCTGGGGAGGAAAGGGTTTATTTGGCTTAAACTTCCACATCACTGTTCATCAAAGGAAACCAGGACAGACACTCAAGCAGGGCAGGAACCTGGAGGCAGGAACTGATGTGGAGGCCAAGGAGGGTGCTGCTCACTGGCTTGCTCCCCATGGCTTCCTCAGTCTGCTTTCTGTAGAACCCAGGACCGCAGCCCAGTGAAAGGAAACACTGACAGTGGGCTGGTCCTCTCTACAGCTGGATCTCACGGAGGCCGTTCCTTCACTGAGGTTCTTTCCTCTTATGACTCCAGCTTGTGTGAAGTTGACGCGAAGTTACCCAGGTCTGTGCCATGGGACACTGGTGGAGGTCAAAGGACAGTGTGCAAGTGGTTCTGGGAACTGAACCAACGTCTTCAGGTTTAGTGGCAATCTCCTTTGTTGGCTGAAATTTTCATTTATTTATTTGTTTTTTGGAGCCTGTCCTGGAACTCACTCTGTAGACCAGGCTGGCCTCGAACTCACAGAGATCCGCCTGCCTCTGCCTCCCGAGTGCTGGGATTAAAGGTGTGTGCCACCACCGCCCTGCTGGACTAAACTCTCTTGCTGGCCCCAGGAAAGATTTTTCTGAGAAGGTGGCTGTAGTGCCTGACTGAGAAATGCCCCTGTGAGCTCAGGTACCTGGCCAGTGCTAGTCCGAGAGACCTTTAGAAGGTACGGCCTGGGAGGTGAGGGGGGCTTGCTCTGTTTTCCTAGTGTGTGATGAATGTGACCAGTCAGCTTCTGGCCCTAGCCACCTGCTGTCCTGTCACCCCCACCATGATGGACTTGAACCTTCTGGAACCATAAGTCAAATGAAATAAACTTTCACCCATAAATTGCTTTTGGTCACACTGTTTATCATAGCCACAGAGAAGTCAGGACGTTGTGGTACATGAGTAGGTCCCCGGAGAAAAGTGGTCCCAGTGAGGATGGGGCCTGTGTAGAGGCCCCGGGGCAGGGGACGCAGCATGCAAAGGCCCTGGGGTGGGAAATGTGACCGTGCAAAGGCCCCGGGGCCGGGGACGCAGCGTGCAAAGGCCCCAGGGCAGGGGACACAGCGTGCAGAGGCCTCAGGGCGGCCGGCGGGGGGGGGCAGAGCGTGCAAAGGCCCCCGGGGTGGGGGATGTGGCCCTGCAAAGGCCCGAAAACAGTGTGGAGTTTAGCATGCTGGAGCATGAATGCCTGTGTGGCTGGAGCAGAGGGAGGAGCACCGGGCCTGCCCGCCTGTGGGACTCCGGGTGACTGCTGCGGGGGGCCATGGGCATAGCTGCCAGGGCCAGGTGGGGACCGGATGGAGGTGAGATTGGATGAGGTGGCCACGGAGGAGAAAGCATGCTTGCTTGTCCACGTCGGCAGGACAGGTGCCTGGAATTCCTCGAGCGTCCAGCAGATGTCGCCAGACGACGTCCGCAACCATGCGGCAGCCAAGGAAGACCTTCCCGAGTTCGAGTGCAGCTGCACGGCCGGACGTAGTTCAGGGACACAGGGAGGGACGTCTGGAGAGGACTTCTGCTCAGCACCAGTCGTGCTGCCGGTCGAGGGTGGAGGGAGCGGCCCTGAGCGCTGACTGCTCTTCCAGAGGACCGGGGTTCAATCCCAGCACCCGTACCTGTGACTCCCATTCCAGGGGACCCAACGCCCTCTTCTGATCTTGCAGCGAAGCGTCCACGCATACCAAAGAGACTTGTGATCAACTTTCTTTCTCCAGACAGGGTTTTGTAGTGTAGCTTCGGAGCCTGTCCTGGAACTTGCTCCGTAGACCAGGCTGGCCTCGAACTCACAGAGATCCCCCTGCCTTTGCCTCCCAAGTGCTGGGATTAAAGACGTGCACCTACCAGGCCCTATTCATTCATTCATTCATTCATTTATTTATTTATTTATGGGAAAATGTCAGACTTCGAGATAGCTCAGAGGGTAAAGGAGTTTGTGGCCTGAGTCTGATCCTGGGAAGGAGAGAAGCTGCTCTCACAAGCTGTCCTGGGACCTCCACACCTGTGTCCTGGCATATAAAATCACACACAGCAAGTAAACAAATGTAATTTTTAAATTTAAGAAAAAAGCCTATTACTTCAGAAAGAAACAAAGAATACACCCACGTTGATATCTACAGTGTTTTCACAGAGGTACCAGGGAACTGACTGACTACAGTTTGTCAGCTGATCCCACAAAAATCTGAGACAGGCTCTTGCTGTGTAGCACAGGCTGGCCCGGAAGTCGCAGGATCCACCTGCAGGAACCTCCACAGAGGGTGACAGTGGGAGCCACAGAAGGTATTGGAGTGTCCTGAGGACCCGGTGTCTAGTCCCCAAAGGGCCAGGCAGGGGACTGTCTCTCTGGTCTCTGCAAGACCAGGCTCTTTCTGACACCCCCCTCACGTTCCTCCACCCCCACCCCCAGAGCAAGTCCCAGCCGTCAGTGGGCAGGACAGCTCCCACTGGCCTCAGTGACCCAGCCCAGCCCTATCAAACTTCCCATCTGCCACAGTTTGACTCAACAGTCAACCGAAAGTCAGCCAGTGTGGGGGCAGGCATGGGGCAGGCGTGGGCCTGTCAACCGCCTGCCGCAGACCTGGGGTGTTCCTGTGTGTTCTGGGGGTGTCACACACCTCTCTGAACCTCACCAATGCTTCAATAGCGGCAACTCAAGGATCTCCGTGGCTGCGGATTGGGTGTGTGTCCGAATCAGAATGGTCTAGAAGTTTTAGTTCCAGGAGTCTGGAGTCTGAGGGACCCAGTCCAGGGACTCAACTCTGTCTGTTAATGTCACCTTCACCGTGACCCTCTCCTGAAACCCTGCTTAAAGCCACCCCCCAGCCCTTCAATCTCTCCACTTCACTTTTGTCCTAGAATTTATCATGTCTGTGACACCCTGAGAGTTTTATTATTTTGTTTGGTTTTGGTTTTAGGTGGAAGGTCAAAGGGCACCCTGCAGAATCCGTTCTCCCCTCCCATGGACTGAGCCCCAGGGGTGACTCAGGTCAGGCTGGGGGTGCAAGCTCCCTCACCCCCTGAAACATCTTGCTGTCACCCCCAAGTTTACAAAAGTGTTCTGTTTTGTCCCATGTGGAGCAAAATGAAAGCCTTTCTGGTAAACAGTAGGTGCTCCATAGATGCGAACATCAGCCCCTCTCTCACTCATTCATCTCCCCAGGACCCAAGGGGCAGGCATGAACTATTCTGTCTCTCCCTCTCTTCCGGGACAAGCCTTGCCTTCATTCGGTGCCTCAGTTTCTTTAACTATAAAAATGGTGTGTGTGTGTGAGCCGCAGCCCAGGCAGACACGGAAACACAAAACTTCCCTCGGCCTCAGGTTCCGAAATCAGCCCTGAGCAATAGCTGTGCCCTCTGGTCGCTTCCTACTGGGGCCCAGAGGAGGGGGCCGGCTGGGGCCAGCAGCGTCAGAGGCCCGGGGCGGAGGGGGGGGGCGAGGCCACCCTCCTTGGGAAGGAGGAAGGAGGCCTGGGCTCTGCGGGCGACGGCCACCCCTCCCTCTGCATCCGCCAGAGCCTCTGCCACCGACCTGTCGGGCGGGAAGGGCCAGGTCTGGGCAGGTTGGAGGGGGCGGGAGCCGGCACCCAGGTCCCCGCCCTGCTCCCTGCACCCAGGCCTCTCGCAGGCCTTGCCGGGGCTCCCACAGGCCCTAGGCAAAGACATCGGGGGTCCCTGGAGTGACTCCCACGTCCACTCCACCCTCTGCGGCTGTGTGGGCCCCGAGGGGCAATGTCACCTGGTGGCTGGTGAGTGGCTCGCCATGGCCCGGTCCCTGACCCGGGGCTGCTGTCCCTGGTGTCTGACTGACGAGGAGAAGACAGCTGCCAGAATCGACCAAGAGATCAACAAGATTTTGTTGGAACAGAAAAAACAGGAACGCGGGGAACTGAAACTCCTGCTGCTGGGTGAGTGAGGGAGGCACAGGGGATGAGGGAGGCTCGGCACCGCGGGCAGGGCTTGCTCGCCAGCTCTCTATCAGACCCGTTTTCTAGATGGAAAGAGCAAGGCGCCAAAGCTGAGCGGCACTGGGCTGTGGGGAGGTGGCCCCGGTAGGCGCTGCTCCCGCGTGTGTCAAAGGAAGGGAATGAAGGTGAGCTGCAGGCAAGCCTGGCCTAGGGAGGGGCCAGCCTCTTTCTCCAGCTGCCTGAGCCAGGGCTCCAAGGTGCCTATCAACAGGTTATGGCCACCGAGGGCTTGGTTCTGGGCTGATGAGTATCGGTGACTGACGGGGTGGTTCATTCATTCATTCACTAACTGTCCAAAAGGCTTTGCTAAGGCAGGAGGATTGTGAATTAGGGGTCAGCCTGGGCCGAGTGCGACACAGTCTCAGAAATCAATAAAAACAGGGAGGGGCGGAGCAGGGCCTGGGGCTCAACTCACAGCTCAGTCCCCGAGCCTTGGGGAGACCCTGGTTTCCATCCCTGGGCCACAGGAGTCAGCTGTGGGACATGCACATCTGCCGCCCAGCTCTCAGGAGGTGGGGGCGAGAGGACCGGGAGAGCGATAGAGGAGTTTGAGGCTAGCCTGGGCTGCATGATACCCTGCTTTGAAAAATAAAAAAGCCAGACATGGTGGTACACAACTGTGATCCTGGCACTTGGTTGGCTGAAACACCAAGACAGCCATGAGTTCAAAGCCACCCTGAGCTAAATAACGAGACACAGTCTAAATAATAATAATATCATCAGCGAAGAACAAGACAATATCCATAGCAGATGAAACAATCTGTTCCCATGAGTGCCGCTGAGTTCCCGTTTCTAAAAGGGAATTCTCCTTCCTTTAAGTAATGCCGGTGGTCACCAAGCACACTACAGCACTTCAGCCCTCAGACAGGAGCCCCTGCAGCTCCCCTCATCAGGTTCCACGCAGGCTTTGCTTCCTGGCTCCACACAGAGAATGACCTTTGGCTCTTGGCTTACACCACTTGGTCATCCTGACACCCTGTCTCATCTTTAAATGTACCGACACTTTGCTAAGGATCCATCTGAGCCCAGAAGGCTCTGAATAAAAAGATGTGGTTTCTTGAGGAAGGTGAGAGGGCTCAGAAGGGAGAGGGGCTTGGTGAAACCTGTGTTCAAAGTCTGGACTACACAGACGGAGGAGAAAAGAGACTCCTCCAAATAGACCCCTGATTTCCACAATCCATGACACAACTCTCCCCATTACGTGCCTGAAACGTCTTAGGAATGTATTCTGTATTGCACTGTTCAGGGGTGGAGCCCCGCCTAGAATCCCCAGTGAGGGGCTGGGGGCGTGGTCAGGGTGGAGCCCCGCCTAGAATTCCCCAATAAGGACTGGGGTGCATTTTTTGGGGGAGCACTTGGATCCTTTCCTCCAGTACTGGAAAGGGAGACGGAGAACATTAAGAACACCACTTTGCCTGATCCGTTCTTCCTGAGTCAGGGTTTGCATTGTTGTTGACTGAATCTGCCTCGTATTAGTCGCTTCTCTTTCTTGGTCTCCCTTGATCCAGCCTGTGGCTTGTCACTTCAGCAGTATTTCTGGGCTGTCTCAGCTTCACTGGTTCCACCGCGGGGCCTTTGCACTAGCTTCATGTGAGCTCTCAGGCTCTGGACCCTGGACAGTGTGTGGCCGGGTTCTCGGCTCCATGAGAGTCTGAACAACAGGCTTCTTAGACAGCCCTGCCACTCTCCTTCGTTCTTTTTTTTTTCATATTCTATCCATCTATTGCTGTGTAAACAAATAACTACAGTAGACATTAAATATTTTTGTAAGTGAAATATTTAAAAATATTCAAAAAGTAATTGTACTCATAGTAAACATATAAAGTTTTTTTTAAAATTTATTTATTAAGGATTTCTGCCTCCTCCCCGCAACCGCCTCCCATTTCCCTCCCCCTCCCCCGATCAAGTCACCCTCCCTCATCTGCTCGAAGAGCAATCAGGGTTCCCTGACCTGTGGGAAGGCCAAGGACCGCCCACCTCTATCCAGGTCTCCTAAGGTGAGCATCCAAACTGCCTAGGCTCCCACAAAGCCAGTACGTGCAGTAGGATCAAAAACCCACTGCGATTGTTCCTGAGTTCTCAGTAGTCCTCATTGTCCTCTATGTTCAGCTAGTCCGAATTTATCCCATGCTTTTTCAGACCCAGGCCAGCTGGCCTTGGTGAGTTCCCGATAGAACATCCCCATTGTCTCAGTGTGTGGGTGCACCCCTCGCGGATATGTATTCAACGTCCTCTACTAGTTTAACTGATTGTGTCTCTAACTACGCGGTAGACAACAAAAGAGTGGGGCCTGAGTCTGTCTTCCTCACTTCTGCGTTCCCAGTGCACATCACAGTGAGTCCACATACAGGTGGAGCTCAGTAAACACACAGCGAAGGATGGGTGGACGGGTGAATGGGTAGGTGGACGGTGGGTGGACAGTGGGTGGACAGGTGGGTGGGCATGTGGGTAGATGAGTCCATTTTCAAGACAGAATCCCCCTAGTCCTCCCCATCCTTTCCCTGACAGTTGGTTTTTTGTTGTTGTTGTTGTTGTTGTTTGGTTTGTTTTATTTTACTTTTTAATTTTTAAAAAAATATTTATTTATTTATATGGATACAGTATTGTGTCTGCCTGCAGGCCAGAAGAGGGCACCAGATCTCATTACAGATGGTTGTGAGCCACCATGTGGTTGCTGGGAACTGAACTCAGGACCTTTGGATGATGCTAAGGTGATGCTCTTAACCACTGAGCCATCTCTCCAGCCCCCCCCCCCTTTTTTTTTTTACTTTTTGAGACAGGGTTTCTCTGTGACTTTGGAGCCTCTCCTGGAACTAGCTCTTATAGACCAGGCTGGCCTCGAACTCACAGAGATCCGCCTGCCTCTGCCTCCCACGTGTTGGGATTAAAGGCGTGCACCAGACTGCCCTGACAGTCTGTTAAGGACACACTGCAACCTGTGTTCATTTCTTTGTATCCCTGGCTTCCTTCTCCCAGTGGTGGGTGAACCTAGAGATTTGTGACATGGTTTCAGAGATCTGTGCTGCAGATCTTCTCCATCCCATCTACTGGGTGGTTGCTTCTCAGTCCTGTTTGAAAACAGGAATTGAAGCCAAAAACATATGATTGCTTTCCTGGAGTGGGCAGGGATTTTGAGGAAGCTGGCTAGGGGTGGAGAGGGGCATGTCTGTGCCAAGAATGAGGCAGCTAGCATGTGACCAAGAACATAAAGTCAGAATTAAGGCAAGAAGTCACCTTTGCTGAGCAAGTTCAGAGAAGTGAAGCAACTTACCTGAAACCACACAGCCTACAGTCTCAGTCTTGTGGACCTCATGAGGTTCTGTCAAGGACTGAAGAACCTCGATTACAATGACGACTAAGGAGACAGGCATGGGGAGGGGTCTGCAGCTTCTCTGAGCCGTACCCCAAGGTGTAGCTGTGTTCCCCAGGAGTCCCATTTCCTAGGGTGTGAGTTGATGCTGGGTCTCCTGCCACCCACATTTGACACGACTACCCCCACATTGCTGTCCCCAGCCCAGTTCCACTTCCTCCTGCCAACTCCAGAAGAGCGCAGATACTTCCTATCTGGGTTGAGTAGTCTGGCCACAGCCACAACCCGCTATGGAGGACTCTGGAAAGAGATGAGCAGCCACAATCGTGCCCCAGAACCGCATCTGCCTCCTCGTGCTCAGAGCTTCAACAGTGACATGTCACCAGCCGCTCCTGAGCCCTGGTGTGGGGGACTCATGGGTGCTTCAGTCCCAGGATTCCCGCCCCCACTTCACCCCCGTCTCTGCCTCCCCAGCATTGGGGCTTCAGTTTTAGATCCTCAAGACTGAACAACAAACGATTCACCGAGAAAAGCACCCGGTCCTACTATTGTGATTATTGTGGCCACTGGGCAGCTCTGGCTGACCTGCAACTTAATCAAATCCCCTATATTTGAATCTAACTCCCAGACTGCTAGGAGTAAGAGTGTGCCCCACAAAGCTGGCCCTGCTCTGTTGTTTTAATTGATTTGTGTTTTTTGTTTTTGTTTTGGTTTTTCAAGACAGGGTTTCTCTGCGTAGCTTTGGAGCCTGTCCTGGAACTCACTCTGTAGCCCAGGCTGGCCTCAAACTCACAGAGATCCTCCTGCCTCATGACAAATAAAAAAAATAAATAGAGCAGATAGGGCAGGGGGCCGGGGAGACGGCTCAGAGGTTAGAGCACTGGCTGCTCCTGCAGAGGACCCAGGTTTGATCCCACCACCCACATGGTGACAACCCCGTCTCTCCAGCTCCAGAATTTCTGACTCCGACTCCTGGCTCCTTCAGGAATTGACCACACATGGTGCAAACAGACATGCAGATAAATACCCAGACATTAGAAACAAAACAACAGCAACACAAAAGTCCTCTTTTGGGAACCTATTTCCCAAACTGTGTTGCCTTGCCCAACCTAAATACAAAGAGAGGATCTTAGTCCCACCTCAGCTGGAACAGGCCTTGCTTTGTTGACACCCAGGGGAGGCCTGCCTCTTTCTGAAGAGAAACCGAGGAGGAGTGGATTGGGGAAGAGGAGAGATGGTGGGGAGGGAACCAGAGGAGACGAGGGAGAGGAGAGGAAACCATGGTCAGGATGTAAAATAAAAGAAAAAAAATAATTTTAAAAAAAGAAAGCAAGGTGGTGGTGCACGCCTTTAATCCCAGCACAAGGGAGGCAGCCTGGTCTACACAGCAAGTTCCAGGACAGGCTCCAAAGCTACAGAGAAACCCTGTCTAAAACACACACACACAAACAAAACCCAAAAAACGCAGGTCACTGAACTACAATACAGTGTGCAGGTATGGCCCATAACTCTTCTCTGCCCTTCAGACAGATGCAGGATATGAGGATTTAGGAGTGCCTAGGAGGTCACAGGTCATGTCTCCTGTCCTGTGCTCTCCCCCCGCCCCCAGCATCCCTGGTGGACGATGACACCATTTGGACTGTTGTGCTAGCGGGTTCAAGGCCCGGATGGAGGCTGTCACCCCTCTGATTCTTTGTATATTCTCGGGAATGGTGTAAACGCTGCTCACCTGTAACGACTGTGCAGACGTGCAGTCTCTCGGCTGGGATCTCAAGGGACTGACTGGGAGCAGAGAGCATGTTGTCATCACTGCTCTAGACGGGCACAGGGATCCAGGCCCATTATAGCACACGCTTGAGCGACGTTTGTGAGTTCTAGGCTAGTGTAGGAATTTAGTGAGACCCTCTGAAAAGTAAATTGGGCGTGAGTAGGAGGAGTAACTTTCACCTAGAACCCCCTCCAGTGTCCAGGCTGTATCCCAGGCAGCTAACACACAACTCCCTCCATCCCTCACAGCACTGCCCGTCTTCCCGCAAATACCATTAACAACAGATTTTCTTGACTCATCTGTCCAATAGACTGAACACCTTGGGAAACTTGAATCTTAGAGAGGAGCCATGTTTCTGCCCGAGTCGTCCACATGACCCTCAGATCTGCAGACAGAGGCACTGGCCACCTCCTCTTCCGCTGAGCCTCCTATCCTTAGCAGGTCTACACAGACCCAGTCACATTCGCCCCTCCCCAGCCACTTTCTTTTTTCTTAGTTGGTGTCTCGTGTAACCCAGGGTGGGCTTAAACTCACTGCATCGCAGAAGGTGGTCCTGAGCTCTCCTAGCCTGCCCCCATCTATGAGTGCTGGAACAATAGGCGTGGCCTCCGTGCCAGGTTTACGTGGTGTTGGGAATGGAACCCAGAGCCACATGCAGGGCAGGTGAGCCCTGGGCCTGCGGTGCCAGCCTTGTTCCTGTTTCTGTTCTTGTAACTTTTCCCACTTCCTCCTGCGTGAGCCCCTGACCCTCATCCTGGGGAGTCTCTTGCAGTTGGTCCCCACTTCCCTTCCTTGGAAAAGCTGTGGACAATGTTCAGGGGATGGACAGGTGACAAGTTGGGGCCAACCTCTTGGTTCCGACTCCCCCAGCGGTTTGGGCCCTTTTGTAGATAAGAAGATGAGCACCTCCTCGGAGGCTCACTGAGACAGCAGGGAGGTGAGATCTGTGTCTAGACACCAAAGGGAAGATTTTAATATAATCGTTATGGACCAATCAGGAGAGCCATGGCTTTACCTGTGACTGCCCTGACCCCGGCCACATGTTTTCTGTTCACTCACTGAAGTTTATCTTCCTTCTGGACATGGTGGTGCATGCCTATCACCCCAGCGCTTGCAGAGCTGAGTGAGGCAGGAGGATTGTGATCACCAGAACTGGCTACCCAGAGTGCACATGCTCTCTCTCTGTCTCACTCTCTGTCTCTGTCTCTGTCTCTCTCTCTCTCTCTCTCTGTCTCTCTCTGTCTCTCTCTCTGTCTCTCTCTTTCACACACACACACACGCACGCATGCACACACACACACACACACACACACACACACACACACACACACACGGTGCTGTAGAGATGACTCAGCAGTTACCAGCACTGACTGCTCTTGCAGAAGACCCAGGTTGAAGTCCCAGCATCCACTTCTCACTTAGTGGCTCACAACTGTCTGCAACTCCAATTCCCGGGGTCCTAATGCCCTCCTGGAATACTGCAGGCATTGCACACACTTGGTGCACAGACACACATGCAGGGAACACACCCATACACATAAAATAAAATAAATAAATCTGAAAGGGGCGCACGCCTTTGATCCCAGCACTCTGGAGGCAGAGGCAGGCAGATCTCTGTGAGTTCAAGGCCAGTCTGGTCTACAGAGCGAGTTTTAGGAGAGTCAGAGCAACACAAAAAAGCCCTGCCATGAAAAACCAAAACTAACTGAACAGAAAAGAATTGTTCTAAAATGTCGCTCTTCCTGAAATGGATGTAGCAAAAGCAGACTCTTATAAACACAGTTGAGTGATTCCACAGCCGCTGGACCTGGCTGAGGTTGGGTAGGGTGGAAGCCTCCCCCTCCCCTCCCCCCCTCCCCCCTCCCCCCTCCCTGCTGGCAGGATGCTTTATGAAGTCTGGTTATCTCTGCCCTTTCAGCACAAATGCGAATCTGTGGGCCGGGTTCTGATAAAACTTTATTGGTAGCCAGGAGTATGCTCACCTGAGTGAGTCACTGTGTTCCATCCAGTGCGGAACTCAGCCCAAACAACGCTGTGAATAGGGAGGTATGACGTGATATGTAGACCAGGCCGGCCTCGAACTCACAGAGGTCCGCCTGTCTCTGCCTCCTGAGTTCGGGATTGAAGGTGTGTGCCACCTCTGCTGGGCCCCAGCTTGCTTTTTGGTCATGGCGTCTATCACAATAGGAACCTGACTAGGACAGCAACACATTCTGCTTCATGCTGATGGTCAGCTTGGCTGGTGCGGAGTCACCTAGGAGACAAGCCAACCCCTAAGTGTAAGGACCGTGCCTGGGGGCGGGATGTTGTGTAGATGAGGGTAAACTGAGGGTGAAGACCCCACAGACTGGGGGTGTCACTGGGTGGGATGTAGGCAGGCACCTCCGCTCCTGCCACCACAGAGGCTTTGCCCGGTGTCTGAAGAGTAACTAAGAATAACTAAGACGCTGGTCCACACTGAGTAGCTTCCGGCGGCATGAGCACCGTGTGGGCGCCGTAGACTCCGTATGGACGCTGCAGGCTCCATGTAGGCACAGTGGACTCCGTGTGAGCTTCACGTGGGCGCGTGTGGGTGCCATGAACTCCATGTGGGCATCGTGTGGGTGCCACGAACTCCATGTGGGCACCGTGTGGGTACCATGGGAAGGCTGGATGCCGTGTGGGTGCCATAGGCGCTGTGGGCTCCGTGGGCCCTTACCTCTGAGCATGCTCGTTGTCCCCAGGACCTGGGGAGAGCGGGAAGAGCACCTTCATCAAGCAGATGCGCATCATCCATGGTGCCGGCTACTCAGAGGACGACCGCAGGGCCTTCCGGCCGCTCGTCTACCAGAACATCTTCGTCTCCATGCAGGCCATGATCGACGCCATGGACCGGCTACAGATCCCCTACAGCAGGCCTGACAGCAAGGTGAGCACAAAGACCCCGGGCTGTGGGACATTTTCAGAGACGGATGAAAAGAATTTCCTGACCTGGCATCCCAGGAACGTCCAAAGAACAGTTTGGTCATGTCAACCTTGATGCCGAAATGAGTTTACTAAGGCAGTTGATTTATTTGTTTTTTTGTTTTGTTTTGTTTTGATTTTTTTTTAGTATCTAGTTTTAATTATGTATCTGTGCATATGAGTGTGGTTCTCGCAGAGGCCAGAAGAGGGCGTTGGCTTTCTGGGCTGGAGTTAGTTATGAACTGCTCAGAGAGGTGCTGGGAACCAACAACACGAAGCTGCAGTTCCACCCCTGAATCTGATCTATTTGTTGGCTGGTGTAGAATGGCTGGGCACTTTGTGGCTTCACAATGTGTCAGCGACATCCCCATTTTTATTGATTTTTTAAAAAATTTTTTGTGCACCTGTGTGTGGGGTGGCCATATGTGTGTGCAGACATTGTGCAAGCCAGAGGGTGACCTCAGTGAGTCCTTCAGTTCCTCTCCACTTTCTTGATTTGGGAGGTAAGGGAGGAGATGTTGAGACCGCTTCTCTTTGTACCCTTGGTAGCTCTGTAGACCAGGCTGGCCTTGAACTCACAGAGCTCCCCCTGCCTCTGCCTCCCGGGTGCTGGGATTAAAGGTGAGCGCCGTTTCCCAGCTCGGTTCCGTTGTTTTTAATGGGTATATGTACAGGCCCTGTTGGAGGTTGGAGGCACTGGGGTCACCAGCACACGCTGCCAGGCCTGGCTTCTTCCACAGATTCTGGGATGGATTTCAGGTCATGTTTGTGCTGGGTCAACTCTCCAGACTCTTAGGCCGTGATGACATCACTTTCAGGGCTCCCTCTCCATGGCATGCTGGGGCTCTGGGGTCCCAGCTTCACCATGTGAATTCTGGGGGTACAGGGTACAGCTCACAGGCAGCTACAACCTTTCTGACAGGCCCTCGGGGAAAGAGCCATTTCTCACCATTCCTGTTCACCACCCAGGGTCGCCCACAAGCTCCCCAGCCCAATGACAGCCTCGTGACCATGACCTAAAATCCCCCCCCACACCGCCAGGTGGCAACATGAACAACTCCCTCCCTGTCCTAAGGTGCCAAGGACAGGGGCACCCAGCGTGAGAGTTCACTTGGGAACAGTTTCCTGGGTCACCTTACAGAGCATACTGAGGAGTTAAAGGGATTGTGGGGGCCCTCCTTCAACAGGCCCAAGAAAGCCTTACCCAGCAGGGATAGGGCCCCTCTCCTAGGTCCTCAGCCCCTAGACTTCAGTCTCTTCTAAACTTGGTCACAACTAAGACAGCGTTGCATACGCCAGGTGCCAGGGAGTGACTGGGGACTCAGGCGAGGGCTTGTGACCCTTTTCCCTCCACGGCGGGAGAAACAGTTCATAGGCCCAGCCCGGATGATCCCCTCACCCTGGAAGGTGGGGACTTGGGCCCTGCAGAGGAGGCACATGGGACTTTCCTTCAGGGCCCCTCTGCCCAACAGGAGAAAAAGGGCCTCGGCCCTTGTTCACACATCACAGACAAGACATCATGTCCACATGCACAGTGCAGGCAAATGCACATATCTGCGTGTGAATCCGTGAGTGTGAACACAGGCTCAAGTGTGCAGTGTGCATTGTGAGGGTGTGAACAAGCCAGTGTCTGGGGGAGCGAACAGAGGCTTCTGGGGCTTGAGAAGGGACAGTAGGGTCCAGCGGAGGGGGCTGGTGGTGCCTGCCTGCCTATCCTGGGGATCCATGCTTTTCTCTGTGCCTCGGCACAATGGCGACAATTGCAGTGTCTCACTTCACGGGGGTCCTGCTGTCCTCTGACTCCCCTGGCCCATCTTGGGTCAGACTAGTCCTTGGAGTAGCCCGGCGTGAGGCAGCAGAGCTCTGGGGTAGGCATTCCTGGAGGAGGGGCACTGGTGTAGGGACACGGAAGAACGGAAAGAACTTCAGTATTGCTGCCTCTCCTTGTGTGGGCCAGTGGACGAAGGGATGCCGGGCGTGAGGCTGCGTCACCGGCACGAAGGTGGAAAAGTGGGAGAGGGGATATGTTTTATGGGTTTGGGGCCTACAGCTGTCACAGGCTGCCCGAACCTCTCACCTGTCCCTCCACAGCAGCACGCCAACCTGGTGATGACCCAGGACCCCTACAAAGTGACTACTTTTGGGAAGCCATACGCAGTGGCCATGCAGTATCTGTGGCGCGATGCAGGCATCCGCACCTGCTACGAGCGCAGGCGTGAATTCCACCTGCTGGACTCTGCAATGTAGTGAGTCTGGGGCCTGTGGGCGGAGGGGTTGTGGGGTCAGAGAACTGGGAGGGGCCGTAGAGGATGTAGCTGCGGGGGAGGGGCCACGGGAGCATGGCGTGGGGTGTGGTCGCGGAAGGGACAGGCCAGGGAGGGAAGGGATCGGCGAGGGAATGCCCGGGCTTGGGGTAGAGTCTCAGGATGTGTAACCAGAGTGGGAAGGGGCCAGGGTGGGTGGGTCCACGGAGGGGAGAGATTAGAGAGGGGGTGAGTGGCAGCTGTCCGACTCCGCTCAGCACTCTGAACTTTCCAAGGAATGGCCAGCGCAGATGTCTGACCCCCAAGTAGGCTCCGTGTCCTCCCGAAGCCTTAGGGAGCATGTGACATCCAAGGTGTTAATGGAGGGAACCCCAGCTGAGGCTTTCAAGGGTCTCCTGCCCCAGCTGCGTCTTAGCGTCAGCTGCCTATGGCAAGGCTCTGTCTCACGGGTCTACCTCCACAGCTACCTGTCACGTCTGGAGCGCATCTCCGAGGACAGCTACATCCCGACCGCGCAGGACGTGCTGCGCAGTCGCATGCCCACCACAGGCATCAATGAGTATTGCTTCTCTGTGCAGAAAACCAAGTTGCGGTGAGCACCCAGCAGAGGCCTGGCTTTGGGGGTGGGGTCGTTGTGTGGGAGGAACAAAGAAGCTGGTGCCTTGAGGGATGAATGGATGGATAGATGGTTGGGTGGATGGTGGATGGATGGATGGATGGATGGATGGATGGGAGGGTGGGTGGATGGAAGTTCTGTGATTGCTGAGGGATGATGCCCAGTTTAGCAACACATGGGAACCAGAGCTAACTTGTGGTCTTTCTTTGAGGGATGATCCAGCTCTCTTAGTCTGGCATAAAAACTCACAAATGATCTGGTGGTTCCCAGTGACCTGGAGTGCAGTTTAGGGAACTGATATCAGAAGTTTGTTGCTATCTGTCTGCATGTCCCCAGTTGTGTGTCTGTCCGTGACTCTGTGTGTGAGAATGCATATGCGCATGTGTATGAGTGTGTGTGTGTTTCTGTGAGAATGTGTGTACGTATGTGTCTGTGTGTGTTTAGAGACAGGTCCTCTCTGTATTTTCAGGCTAGTCTCAAGCTCAGACCTCCTTCTGTTCTGCCTCCTCAGTGCAGGGGTATGCCACTTTTGAGGGACACTACTTATTCCGGAAAGGTGATTGTGGGTCTTTGAGACGTGTGACTGAAATTTCAGATTTGTAGGTGAAGGAACCCTCTCAATTCTAAGTGCTGAGCTGCCTCTGTTTCCCCCTGTGCTCTCCTTTCTCTGAGGACTCCGTTAGTGTCATAGTATGTCTGCCATCTACACTCTGAGTCAGATCCACATCAGTGACCCAGTTTCTGAGAAGCCACAGGAAGGGGTGACGGTCCCCGCTTCTGTTGTGGTTGTATAAGACAGGGTGTGCCCTCCTTGAGCTACCGAAGAGTCACAGCCATTCTGGAATCAGCAGAGGATACGGTGGCCCATTCTCCTACTGCGAAAACCGAGTCTGAGGAGGTGTGACCAGAGCCACAGCCTTCGGCCGGCGCCTGTGCTACAAGCAGAGTCCAGGTTCACAGACAGACAGTGTCATTCCTTGAACCCACAACTCAAGATTCTTCTGTCTCACACATTGCTAGTACCGATTAATCACATTTTTAATTATGTGTGCATCTGGAGGCCAGCAGGAATTCTGCGCATGAGTGCAGAACCCACAGAGGCCAAAAGGGGGCGCCACAGACTCCAGTTGTGAGCTGCCACTGCCCTGCGGGTGATGGGAAACAAACTCAGGTTCTCTGCAGGGACAGCCAGTGTGCTAACCACTGAGCCATCCCTCCTGCCGCCAAGTACCTGGTGTTGATCCTGTGTCATAGAGAACACACAGGTCGATTCCAAGGAAGAACCTTCTGCAATTTCCGTGTGTGTGTGTGTGTGTGTGTGTGTGTGTGTGTGTGTGTGTGCGCGCACATGCATGTGTGAGGCTAGAGGTCAGGGTCAGGTTTCTCCACTCATTCTCACCTTATCTTGGTAGACAGGGCCTCCCATAGAGCCTAAAGCTCAGCTTCTCATCCAGTCCCAGCATCCTCCTCTCTCAGCCTCCCTCCCCATTGGTGATTACAGATGCATGCTGGAAATCCAAAATCACACCCATTGCTTGCCTAACAAGTGTTTTAGCCATGGGGCTGACTCCCTAGGCCTGAGCTTTCTATTCTATCTATCTATATGGGGTGGACCTCATTCTGTAGTTCAGGCTGGCCTTAGACTCACTCTGTAGGCCACCCTCACACTTACAGCAATCCTCCTGCCTCAGCTTCATGAGCATAGAGTGACAGGCATACAGCAGGCCACACTGTCGTCTGTCCTGTGATCTGGTGAGAAGGGACTGGGTCACACGACCTTTTGATAGTGGGGTCTCTTTGTCTCTCTTTAGCATCGTGGATGTTGGTGGCCAGAAGTCAGAGCGTAAGAAATGGATCCACTGTTTTGAGAATGTCATAGCTCTCATCTACCTGGCCTCCTTGAGCGAGTATGACCAGTGCTTGGAGGAGAATGATCAGGAGGTGAGGGGAGCTGTCCTTACAGGCACGGTGTCTTTGGGGGTCAAGCCCCCCATTTGAGCGGGAAGCCCCACAGGAAGCCTGAGCAGGAGTCCCTTAACCCCCCACCTTTTGTGCTGGTGCATTGTGGGTCCTGGTCCCCAAAGCTATCTCAGCACACACAGGTCTCCCAACCTCTGCTGACCCTGCCAGAAGTACCCACTGCCACACCTATGCAAGGATGGGCAGCTGTGGCCAGATGGCATTATACCCTAAGTCACACGAGGCGACATAACCTCTGTGGGTCACTGTGGACCCCAGTCCTGTTGCTGGATGTTCCCTGTGTGGCTTGACATGGAAACCATCTTCTGGGAGAATGGTTCAATGTACCCCATTGTAAGGATGGCTTGATGTACCCCTCCCTCTGCCTTCCCCATCTCTCTCCTCTCTCTCTCTCTCTCTCTCTCTCTCTCTCTCTCTCTCTTTCTCCTCTCTCTCTCTCTCTCTCGCATGCACATACACACACGCACGCAGTCCTCCCGTCTCAGCCCCCTTAATGCTGAATTAATGGGCCTTGGCTTCTACAACAGCCACACAGGATATACCAAGGTCCTGTGGCCACTGTCATCAAGCAGAGCAGCTCAGGTGGCCTAAAATGCAGACATCCGGTTCTTATCTAGTTCTGGGAGAAGGGAGCATGAGATCATGGTGTGGAAAGGGCTGCCACCCTTCCAGACCCAGTTCCTCCCAGTGTCTGGTATCCTTGGCTCAGGAGCTCAGCCTCCTGTGTGCTTCCATTTTCAGACAGAGTTCCCTACGTGAGGACACCTGTCATTGAATTCAGTGGCTCTCTGGTGACATGTGGCTTCTTCCCCTTGGCCAATTGCACCCAAGAAGACCTTCTCGGGTGTTTTCACACGCTAGCGGCCCAATCAGATGTCACTTTGGGAAGGGTGCCCTCAACTCAGAATGTGAGGCAACAGGCTACTTAGGTCCAGCCCATTGCCCGGTGGGTGAGGGCGTCCTACCGGGGCCACCGCCTGCCTCTGTCCCCACAGAACCGCATGAAGGAGAGCCTGGCACTCTTCAGCACTATTCTAGAGCTGCCCTGGTTCAAGAGCACCTCGGTCATCCTCTTCCTCAATAAGACAGACATCTTGGAGGAGAAGATCCACACCTCGCACCTGGCCACATATTTTCCCAGCTTCCAGGGTGAGTTGTCCTAGAAGATGCTACACCCTTCACACACACCCCCAAGCAGCTCTTCGGGGAGACCCAAGGCTGGGCCCTTATCCGGAGTCACAAGAAGTTTCAAAGAGAAAAGGGACACAGGTTCCCAGCTAAGCTGCTTCTGGTAGTTCTTGAGCCTCAGTTTCTCCCTCTGTGGAATGGAGAGTCAGGTGACCCTTAGCAGACAAATGACAGGGGCTCCTTTTGTTTGTTTGTTTTTGTTTTGTTTTTCGAGACAGGGTTTCTCTGTAGCTTTGGAGCCTGTCCTGGAACTAGCTCTTGTAGACCAGGCTGGCCTCGAACTCACAGAGATCTGCCTGCCTCTGCCCCCCCCCCCAGTGCTGGGATTAAAGGTGTGCACCACCACCACCTGGCAAATGAGAGGTTTTATAAAAATCTATTTCTAAGGTGGGCAGTGATGGCACATGCCCTTAATCCCAGCACTCAGGAGGCAGAGGCAGGCGGATCTTTGTGAGTTTGAGGCCAGCCTGGAAAACAAGAAAAAAAAAAAGAACTATTTGTTTTCATGCAGATGGGGACATGGTAGTCAGTGACTTCACCCCCTCACTGGGGATTCTAGGCAAGGGCTGTACTGCTGATCCCCACCTCTGTCCTGTGCTATGGTTTTCATGTGGTCCGTCAACCCTCTTTCAGTAATATCCAATATGTTTCTTATTTGTGTAATTTTTCTTTTTTCTTTTTCTTTTGTTTCCTGAGACAAGGTTTCTCTCTGTAACCCTGGCTCTCCTCGAATTCAGAGATCTCCCTGCCTCTGCCTCTGGAGTGCTGGGACTACAGGCGTGTGCCACCACCGTCTTCATTAGGATGCATATTAATCAGATATACATGACGCACGTAAACAGTATTGGAAACTCACCTTCTACCTAGCAAGGCATGCCCAAAGCAGCGGGGTGGGAACTAGTGCTGACTACCCTCCCTCGGACCGTCCTGGAGGGATGGGTGTTTGGAGAGTAGGGATCTTAGAGCTGGAAGGATCTGCTTTGTTGGGAGAAACTGCCCAAGCGTCTGCCTTACTCAAGATATTCGGGCCAGGAATTTGGCTTTCTTTCTCTCTTTCTTTTTGGAGACAGGGACTCACTGTGTAGCTCTGGCTGGCCTTCGCCTCTATAGACCAGGCTGGTCTGTACCTCTGATGCCCACCTCTGCCTCCTGAGTGTTCACCACCCCACTCAGCCTAATGGTTAGAGATTTGGGAAGAGCTGAGCTAGGTAAATTTGTGTTCACTGCCTCATGGCTGGGATCAGAGAGCCCCCAAGGAGTCTTGGGCTGTGTGCACTGGGGAGTCAGCCTTCCCACCTCCACTCCCCTCCCCCTCACTGCCCACCTGATTCTGGGGTGGCCAGATGTTTGCTCAGGGGGAGGCTGTCTTTCTTGATCAAGCCCCAGGGATATCTATGTCACGTCACAGTTGATTGGCCAAGCCTACGTTCAAGAGAGAAAGCTGCTATACCTAACCCTAACTGTGGAGGGCGGTAGGAGGCAGTTCCTGCTGTCTGGAGTCTCAGGCTCCCTAGCTTCCTGTTCCCAGGGCCCTATACCAACAGAAGTGAGTTCCCTGCCAGCTTAGGAGACACGGGAGCTGAAATTGGCAAGCATGGAACACCCACTCTGAATCGAGTGGGTGCAATGCCGAGCAGATAAGGTTCTGGGGACCCATTACCTCAACCCTCTCTCAGTCATGGTCCAGGGGGCATCCATGCTTGACACCAGGTCAAAGGTCACTCAAATCCAACCTCGGTGAACTGTTGGGCCAGGATTTGACCACTGGCTCTGTCACTCCCGCATGCTGTCATATTCCTCAAGGTTGAGTGGCTGAGTGGGGGACAGACGTGAAATTCTGGTCACTCTCCAGCCCCTCCAGCCCCATCTTAACTGAGAAGTCCCAAGGCCGAGAGAGTCTGGAAGAACGCGGGTGATTTGGAGACTTTTCAGCATAGACCGTCTTAGTCACTGTTCTTTCTCTGTGAAGAGACACAATGACCATGGCAACTCTTATAAAGGAAGCATTGTATGGCTTGTTGACACTTCCGGAGAGTTTGTCCACGATCATGCCGGGAAACAGACAGGCATGATGCTGGAGCGGAAACCGAGAGCTTTACACCCCGATCTATAGGCAGCAGGTACAGAGTGAATGAGACTGAGGGGCTTCTGAACTCTCAAAACCAGTGACACACCTTCTCCAACTTGGTCACGCCTCCTACAAATGGCCACGCCTCCTCCAACGAGGACACGCCTCCTCCAAGGACACACCTCCTCCAAGGAAGACACGCCTCCTCCAACAAGGACACGCCTCCTCCAACAAAGGACAGTCTCATCCTCCTGGAACAGTTCCCCAGCTGGGACCGGTCTCATTCATACACCACACACAGATTCCTGAAACCTATTCACCGCTGGCATTTCTCTGGGCTTTGCTTTCTGTGACAATTTTTTCAGTTATTTGCTTAGACTGAAATAGCCTGAGGATTTAGCTCGATGGCAGGGTGCTTGTCTAGCAAGTGGAAGACCCCAGCAGGGCAGTGGTGGCGCACACCTTTAAACCCGAGGCAGGAGGATCTCTGAGTTCAAGGCCAGCCTGGTCTGCAGAACGAGCTCCAGGATAACCAGGGCTACACAGAGAAACCCTGTTTGTCAGGGGGAAACAGAGCATGGAAAACTGAGCCTGAAGAGACAGTTTCCTGGCTCAGCAGGTTATGGGCAAGCGTGAGGGCCCGAGTTCAAATCCCCAGCAACATAAATAGCTAGGTGCTGCGCAGAGATGGGAGGACCCGGGGGCTCCCGGGGCAGAAGGCCAAGGTCAATAGGTGAGCGCCAAGTTCGGGGAGACCCTGTCTCAGAAAAGAGCTACTGTGGAGGCGGCCTTCTGCCTCCGTCCCCATGGCCACATACACAGAGCTCGACACACAGTCACACTCGGCATCTTACCTGGTTGCTGGGCTTCGACCTCAGGCTCTCACGCTTGGCAGCAAGCAGTCTTCCCCACAGAGCCATCTCCTCTGCCCTGCAAGCCGGATTTGAACCCACGCTGCTTTTACCCGGAGTAGTCCCCCACCCGCACCATGTGACCCCTGAATTTCCCAGAGAAGACTGATTCTCAGGTCTCTGGACACTTGCCCAGCATGAGTGCAGGAGGCCCACCCCACCTTTGCCCTGCCTCAAGTCTCTTACAAATTACTCCTCATTCCCATTGGCTGGGATGGCAATGATGGCGCCTGTCCATCTTTGGCAGAGCTGGTCCTGCTCTCCTCCACCCCCCAGAGGGGTCACAGGTTCATCCCCCCCCCCCCCCAGCAGCGTACAAACCTGGCCTGAGGCTGCTTGCCCATCATCCCAGCACTGGGAAGGTCCCAGCCAAGGCCACTGAGTGACCTAGAGGCCACCCTGAGGCCTCATTGAGGGTTGGGGCCAGCCTGGGCCACATTGGGGGGGGGGGGTTCTAGGCTAGTCTGAGCCACATAGGAGGTTTGGGACCAGCCCGGGCCACATGGGGGTTCGGGGCCAGCCTGGGCCACACACAGGAGATGAACAGACCCCACTCCTCTCCGCAGGTCCCCCGCGTGATGCAGAAGCCGCCAAGCGCTTCATCATGGACATGTACGCGCGCGTGTACGCGGACTGCGCCGAGCCCCACGATGGCGGCAGAAAGGGGTCCCGTGCGCGACGTCTCTTTGCACACTTCACCTGCGCCACGGACACGCAGAGCGTCCGCAGCGTGTTCAAGGACGTGCGGGACTCAGTGCTGGCCCGGTACCTGGACGAGATCAACCTACTGTGACCAGCCCCGGGCCTCAGTTTACCACCCGGGATATCCCGCAGGGCGCGGTCGTGGTGGGGACAGGGCGCCCCCTGGCGGTCGCGAGGGAAACTGCGGGGCGAGGGCTCCCAGTGTCGCTGCTCCCCACGCGGGTCCGGGCCCCAAACGTCTGCAGTTCCTTCCCTCGCCCTCCTTCTAGTTATTAAGGAAGGACAGGAGTCGGGCCGTTAACCCTAGCACTCGGAAAGCGGAGGCAGGAGGATGGTTGCGAGTTCCAGGACCGCCAGGGCTACCTAGTAAAATACCCTGTGTCAAAACCAAACAAGACTAGACAGAACCAGTCTGGGGGCCAGTGACTTCCCAGGGTCCCTGTCCACATCCTCCCGTACGATCCTCGCCCTGGGGTAAGGGAGTGGGCGGGGGAAAAGCGGAAGTTCTGCTTGCTGTCTACCGACTTGTACTGAGGTAGGCGCCAGCCAAAGACCGTTATTCACAGCTGTGAGAAGCCCTCTGTCCCCAAACCCCAGCTCACGACACTACTCAACGCCACCGCACTCCAGGACCTCTGACGAAAGGGGAAACTGGGGTCCGAGATGCCTCAGCTGGAGAAGACGCTTGTGGCCAAGTCTGACAACCGGAGTTCGGTCCCCGACCCCGCTCGATGGACACAGGGGCGGAGGCGCAGAGCTGTCCCCCAGCCCCGCCGGCGTCCATGGTGGGGACACATCCACCCACACAAAGAAATAAATGTAATTAACAACAAAAGAGCGAGAAACGAGGAGTAGAGAAACACTGTCCCCAGCGGCGGCGGTCGGGAGGCTGAGGCAGGAGGACTGCAGCTTTCTTATCCTTGGCATCCCCAAGGTCCCTTCCGTGAGCCAGGCAGGGGACATCGTACCCAGACAACTTCAAATCTGGGCCAGGTAGATGGCTCTGTGGGTAAAGTGCTGAAGTGCGGAGACCACAGTTCAAATCCCCAGAATCCACCTAGGAGCCATGCACCGGGGAGCTGGGGACAGCGGGAGCTGGCAGCTCCGAATTCCGTGAGACACCCCGCCTCACGCAGGGTGGGGACGACCGAGGAAGGAGGAACCCAACCCCGGGTTACATCACCGCGATAGATGGGAATGTAGAACTGAGCCCCCTTCTCTGGCTCCCGACCAGCTTGGCTGTTCTCGGGGGTCCTGGGATTCCGGTCCCACGGAGACACATTACCGACTGAGTTCTCTCTGCAGCTCCCCGGCGCACACCCCGTTACACAGCTGCATTGTACTCCACTCTGGGACACGGCGTGGCTTTACCTGGGCGCAGGGGTGGGACCAGACACTGCTCTGCTTTGTGCACCTCAGAGAATTGCCTTCCACACAGGGGCCCAGAGCGCGGTCTCCAGGGCGAGTCCGGGACAAGAAGATGGCACCTACATAGCATGGACTCATCTTTGCGGGGCACCCCCAGAGCTGCCGTGGGGAACACGGGTTTGCAAGCTTGGGCTGCGTCGTAACATCAGAGGGATTGGTCAGCACTCTGCAGGGTGCTGTGCTCAGTCCTCCCGCGCACAGCACTTCAGGGCTGACTGACTTGAACTCACCGCCAAGAGGCCGGGTCAGAGGCGAGGCTGCCGCTTGGAACCGGGTCTCACCCAGGGCGAGCGTCAGCACGGTGGGGTGTGAGATGAGCCAGGCTCAAGGTCCGTCCTGGGATCAGGGCTGGGAGTTCGTGCGAAGAGGCCAGGCCATCGGGCAGGGTCTGGGCCTCACGTGGGTCACGGGTCAGAGGGAGAGCTGCACTCAGGTGGGATCGGGGCTCGGCGCAGGGAAGGGGCCCAGCCTGGGATCGGGCATAGGATCCTGGTCTGGCTCAGGGTTTGACCGAACCCCTATGATTGACACCCAGGCTAGGTCCCGCCCCTCCGCGGTCTTCCGCCCCGACCCTTTCCAGGGGACCCCGGCTGCGGTGATCCTCCGGGACGTGGGGTGTTGAAAGTGGGGTCTCTGCCCCCTCACCGCCCTTCCCTTCCCGGGACCCCCAGGACACCGGAAAGCCCCCCCACTCCTCCTTCTCCCTCCCGCCCCGTCCCTCCCCGCCCGTTCCCGGACCCTCTCCCCCCGCCCCCCCCCCCGCTTCTCCCTCCAGCCTCAGGCCTGCGGGGCTGAGGGCTAATGACACCCACTGGCCTTGGTCGCGGATCACAGCCACCCCAGTCCCTGCGGGGACCCCGTTTCTCCATCCCTCCCCTGCACCCGATGCGGTCTCCCGATGATTTAAACAACCAGATACAGCACAGCCGCCGCCAGCGGCCTCAGTTTCCCCTCCTAGCTCGGCGCTTCGGGGAGTTACAGGTGTTCGCACGCTGATTAGGCGCCTACTGTGTTTGGATGACATTTAATAAGCACTTGCTGTGTGTGGAAGGGTGACAAACGTTTTCTAAGTGTCCCTGCTACAGGCGACAAAATTTCACCAAGCACCAGGGTGTGGGTGACAATTTTTTTCCCCAATGGGTGACATTATTAAGCATCTGCTCTATATGGGTGGCCCATATTCTTCATTATTATTACTGTTTATTTGTTTGGCTTTTTAAAAAGATTTATTTATTTATTTATTTATTTATTTATTTATACAGTATTCTGTTTGTAAGCCAGAAGCGGGCACCAGACCTCATTACAGATGGTTGTGAGCCACCATGTGGTTGCTGGGAATTGAACTCAGAACCTCTGGCAGAGCAGTCAGTGCTCTTAACTGCTGAGCCATCTCTCCAGCCCTGGTTTTGTTTTTTCAAGACTGGTCTCGCTGTGTAGCCCTGGCTGTGCTGGAACTCACTCTGTAGACCAGGCTGGCCTGGAACTCACAGAGATCCACCTGCCTCTGCCTCCTGAGTGCCGGGATGCACATTTATTAAACACCTTCTGTGTATACACACCCGACACTGATTAGGCACCTGCTAGGTAAGAGGTCACTAAACATTAAGTAAGCGCCAGAAAATGGTTCCGTGGACAAAGGGGCTTTTGGCCAAGCTGCAAGGACCAGAGTTCGGTTCTGGGACCCAGAGGGTGGAAGGAGAGAACCCTCTCCTGTAAACTGCCCTCTGACCTCAGCCACCTCTCCCTGTGATGTGGCACCTGCACATCCTACATACCATAGAAAAAAAACCAAATAAATGTAAGAAAACTTTTTAGAAATTATGAAGCACCCTGTGGTGATAGCGCACACCTTTAATCCCAGCACTGAGGAGGCAGAGGCAGGAGGAGGTCTGTGAGTTCGAGGCCAGCCTGGTCTACAGAGTGAGTTCCAGGACAGGCTCCAAAGCTACAGAGAAACCCTGTCTCGAAAAACAAAACTAAACAACGGTCTGAAGACCCTGCTGGGCACGGTGGCACTTAATGTGTTTTGGTGGCATTTCCCTGGCTGCACACAGTAACAAGGCTCAGGATGGGCCATCTGTGTATGGCTGACATTTATTAAGCCCCTGCTTTATGCAAACATGCTGGGAGCAGCCGGTTCTTGGGACTGGGAAGGTGCCAGGTGGTACCCATTGTCCCACAGTGACGATCTCTCCTGCACAGCCTCCCATCCTTGGGACAGGAGGGGACACTGGGCAGGGGTGGGGGTGCCAGAGGGCTCATCCTAGCCACCCTCAACCGTTGCTCAGGATGCCCCTCCCTGCCCTGGCCTCACCCCCACCCACCCGGGGGCACCTTAAGCATAACAGGAAATTTCAAACAACAGGAAACCCAGGCCAGGCTGCGACTCCACCCTGCCCGGGGCCTCTCTGTCAGTCTGTCCCCCGGGGAGGCCATGAACATCAGCACCTGGTCCTGTCACCGGCTGGCGGCCAGCGGTCACAGCCTCCTCATCGTCCTGCATTACAACCACAGTGGGCGGCTGGCCGGCCGCGGGGGTCCCGAGGACGGTGGCGGGCTGGGGACGCTGCGGGGACCGTCGGTGGCGGCGGGCTGCCTGGTGGTGCTGGAGAACGCGGTGGTGCTGGCCGCCATCGCCACTCGCATGCGGTCTCGCCGCTGGGTGTACTACTGCCTGCTGAACATCACGCTGAGCGACCTGCTCACCGGCCTGGCCTACCTGGTCAACGTGCTGCTGTCGGGGACGCGCACCTTCCAGCTGTCCCCCGCGCACTGGTTCCTGCGGGAGGGCATCCTCTTCATGGCCCTGGCCGCGTCCACCTTCAGCTTGCTCTTCACGGCCGGCGAGCGCTTCGCCACCATGGTGCGTGTAGCCGAGAGCGGGGCCACCAAGACCAGCCGCGTGTACGGCTGCATCGGGCTGTGCTGGCTGCTGGCGGCCACGCTGGGCCTGCTGCCCCTCCTGGGCTGGAACTGCGTGTGTGCCTTCCCGCGCTGCTCCAGCCTGCTGCCCCTCTACTCCAAGGGCTACGTGCTCTTCTGCGTGGTGGTCTTCGCCCTCATCCTGGTGGCCATCCTGGGCCTCTACGGGGCTATCTTTAGGGTGGTCCGGGTCAACGGGAAGAAGTGCCCCCGGGCTCCGGCCCGCCGCAAGGCCCGCAGACTGCTCAACACGGTGCTGATGATCTTGGTGGCCTTCGTGGTGTGCTGGGGTCCCTTGTTCGGCTTGCTCCTGGCCGACATCTTCGGTTCCAACGTCTGGGCTCAGGAGTACCTGCGTGGCATGGATTGGATCCTCGCCCTGGCGGTGCTCAACTCCGCCATCAACCCCCTCATCTACTCCTTCCGCAGCCGCGAGGTGCAGCGCTCGGTGCTGGCCTTCCTCTGTTGTGGCTGTCTCTGGTTGGGCCTGCGGGGTCCTGGTGACTGCCTGACTCGGATCACCGAGGTCCAGTCCGGTGCGTCCACCACTGACAGTTCGCTGAGGACCAGAGACAGTTTTCGGGCTTCCAGGTCACACAGCTTCAGGATGCGCGAGCCGCTGTCTAGCATTTCCAGTGTCCGGAGCGTCTAGAGCATGGACGGGCCAGTTGCCAGGGCGAGCACAGCACAGGCCCTCCCGGGAGAGGTGAGAAGGGACTGGACACGATCCTGGCCTGATGATGACGGGGGAACATGCCAGCAGGTCCTGGGGTCTGTGCACGGAGCTGCCAGTGCTGAATGTTGGGCAGAGCAGAGTGGCTCGAGCCAGATCCAGTGGGTCTGGGCCTCAGTCTGGACTCACATTCACCAGGAGGTGAAGGGGACACACCATGTCCGAGTTCACCAACAGGACAGGTCACTGTGGCTCCTTCTTAGTCACACATGTGCGTGTTGGGGGAGGGTAGGGGTGGAAGGGGGAGGCTGCTGTAACGAGTCTCCTTGTCATTCCTAGTGGTGCTTTGGGGGTGTGCTGAGATGGGGGGCCTGCCCCGTTTGGGGCCCCGGAGACCACCTGTCAATCATCTCTCTCCACAATGACTTCCCCATTGGGATAGGCTCCCGCCCCCATGGTCTCCCACCATCAGGTCAGTTTCTCTGTTGTTGTGGGAAGAACTGACCCGCCCACCCCGGGTCTGGGGCAATATCTTGACCTGGTCCGGTAACCCCGTGGCCTCACCCTTCCGTTTCTGAACTATGGTGATGTGTGTGACAGGGGACCGCGGACCCACTGTTCAAAAGCGCAGCCTCAGCCATGCATGGCTGCCTAAGAGTTATTAAAATGAAGGAAACCTACACATTTGGTTTCTCAGCGTATTGTAACCGAGTCTCACCAGTGGTGACTCTAAGGACGACAGTGATTGTCACTCAGTTCGGGGCACACATCTGTTGACTTTTCTACACTTTTAACTCCAATGGGTTGTGATCTTGGTGCTTAGCATGGGGCTTGGTATACACTTGGCATCCATTTGTTGCAGAGCAATCACACGTTCTTCTAAGGCCAGCGCTTACCAAGTGCCTACTGAAGACCTGATTCAAACTCAGCTCACGCCAGTTCCCACACTGAATTCTTCCCCGTGTCTGCTGGTGGGTGGGTAGCAGTGTTTGGTCATTTGTTTCTTGTTTATTGTATTCCTAGAGGTGTGAGTGACAATTTTATTATTTTTTGACAAATAATTTTAATTCACACCTTAAATTACCCAAACCTTAAATTACCCTACCCTATGGGACTGGTCAAATCCCATAGCCTTATTTAGTACTCCAAAATTAAATTTGAATTTGCAATAGGAAAACCAAAACTTTTAGGTTCAATGTGTCCCAAATATGAATGGGAATAATAAAGACCTCCCCACCATCAGCGGGTTCCATTATTGTCATAGCTATCTCCCCACTGCCACTAAAGCCTGTGCCAATTTCCTGCCTTACCTAACCTTGCCACTTGCTACAAATTTTATTTATCTATTTATTTCTGTTTTGAGACAGGGTTTCTCTGTGTAGCTTTGGAGCCTGTCCTGGAACTTGCTTTGCAGACCAGGCTGGCCTCGAACTCACAGAGATCCATCTGTCCCTGCCTCCGGAGTGCTGGGATTAAAGGCATGCGCCATCAATGCCCGGCACGAATATATATAGAGAGAGACATCTTTTCATTCATTCACTTCAGAATGCAGACACCCACTGGATGTCTTGTGCTCTAGGAACTTACAAGACGAAGATCTGAGCACTCATTAAGTTTCACATCTGCTTTTTTTGCTCATTTTAACTCCATCCCCTTTCACAGAGACAGAGTGACACCAGTTCCCATCATCCCACGGCCCAGAAGAACAAGGCACCAGCCGGGCACTTTCTCATGCCCCCCCCTCCTTCCGGGTCGCAAGGTCACGTCCTGCACTTTCGGTTGATCGTCCTTCTTGTTAACGACTCCAAACACACGGCTTAAGCAAGCTTTACTGAAAATGACTTTTAATAGCTTTTTAAACTCTCGGTGTTTTGCCACTTTGAGCTTATGAGTTCAGAAGTTATGTCCGCCATACCTTCGTCCGGGGCGCGCCACAGCGGGACTACAACTCCCAGAGTGCTCCGCGCTCAATGACTACTACTGCGCCCTAGAAGCCTTAGCGCGAGTCTCAGTGTGCCTACAACTCCCAGGAATCCCCCGCGTGCGGGGGGGGTGGAGTCTATAACGCACATGAAAGACTACATTTCCCGGCAGGCGGTGCGGCACCCAGAGCCGTCCACAGCGCTGCCCAAAGGACCCTTGGACAGCCGCGGGCTGTCTGTGGCTCTGCCCGAAGGACCTCAGCGGCCGCCCATGCCGAGCTGAGTCCGCGAATCCTTGGCCGCTTCCCGTCGCCATCAACCACCGCCGCCGCTGCCTTTGCGGCCTGCCGCCTGCCGGAATGCTGGAGGAAGCGGGCGAGGTGCTGGAGAACGTGCTAAAGGCGTCGTGCCTGCCGCTCGGCTTCATCGTCTTCCTGCCCGCCGTGCTGCTGCTCGTGGCGCCGCCGCTGCCCGCCGCCGACGCCGCGCACGAGTTCACCGTGTACCGCATGCAGCAGTACGACCTGCAGGGCCAGCCGTACGGTGCGCGACCCCTGACCCCGTCCCCTGTCGTCGCCATCCCCCCACTGCCTCACCGCTCCCCCGTCACCGCGATCTCCCCCACTGTCATGCCGGGGATCCCCGACTGTTTCCCCGTCTCCCACTGTCATAGTGATCCCTTCCTGGCAACCCCACTCCTCCCTGTCCCTTCAGGCCCCTGCTGTCATACTGATTCCTGTCACCCGGATTCTCGCCTCTTCTTGATCTCCCGTCACCCTGATCCCTTCTCTGTCACTGGTTACCCCAGGCCTACTGTCCTGGGAGCCCCCGGGGCCTTGGTTCCTACAGCACCGCCCCTTGCCAGGGTTCCCCAGGTTCTCTGTCCTCACGCTGTGTCTTGGGTCTCTCAAAGCCTCCCTTTTGCTGCCTGTGGTATCTGACCTTCTAGAACCTTCTGGTCTTTAGTTCGCCTTCCAGCCTTGATGCTTAGTGTGTCCCTGAGCGTCAAGGCCGGGTCCCCCTTGTGTGTGCCAGCCTGGGTCCATGGCTCTCTATGCAAACCCTATTTCTATTACGTTATTTCTCTTTAAAGGAACGTTGCGTCTTGGGGGGGGTCATGTGGCTGCCCCTACTTGGGGATCCCGGAGTGGGTGGAGGCCAGTGCCTGCCCTGTGTCTTGCAGGGCTGAGAAGAGTAGTGTTCTGAAACAATGACTTGCCTTCCAGGGCACCATGGGGTCAAGGTCAACAGGACCAGAGTAGGTGGTTGGTCAGGTGTCCCAGGTGTTGAAGTTGCTTGTGACCTGACATTTTGTGAAGTGTCACCAGCAAAACTGTCTACAGTAGGGTACCTCTGAATGGCCACATGGAGCCAGTGGCTACCAAGCTGGGCAGCATAGCTCCTTGGCCTCTAGAGTCATTCCAGAGCATTCCAGGGTCCAGAGGGCAGTTCCTAGAGTACTTATGTCCATGCCCGGCTCACACACCCACAGCCTGCATCAGCTCCTTAGCTGAGCTGGAGTGTGAATGAACTTGTGTCCTCAGTGGACCGCACACCTAATGTGGTCGTCTTTCCTTGGCTGAATACGAACTGTGGGGCTCCTGCACCCTGTCTGCACCCCTGGGAGCCCACGATGAGATAACCAGCCAGAGCAGGTCTTGAGAAACCCTGCGTAAGTCCCTTGGGCTCCCCTCAGCCCCAAGCTGCTTTGCAGCCTCACTGACGCTCACCTTACCCAACTTCCCCTGGGGTCTTTGTTGAGAAATAAATGACACTGGCATGAGGGAGTTTCATGGTAGGGCGTGACCAGACCACCATCCCTCCTTCTGTGGACTCTGGCCTCCTTGGGACCTGCCTTCTTGTCAGTGTGGGGTTGGGACAGGACTTCCGTGTCTTGTCTGCCTCCCTAGTGGCTCGGTGACCCTGAGTTACATCTCCACAAGCCTGGAGCCAACTAATGAAGCTTGGCCTCCCCTGCACTTGTGGATAAAGTTTTATTGACACTCGGTCACTGACACCACTGAGCTGACAAGCCAGCCATGGGGAGGAGCCTGCCTTCCTGGCATCCCTGGGCCACCTGATGTCATTAGAGGGCTGAACTGCGGGGATGGGTCACAGGGGCATGGCCGTCCTTCTGTGGGGAGCACGGCGGGTTTTGGGGTCCTGGGGGCTGGTGCATGGGCAGCACTGCCCACTAGGGCTCCATGTCACCAGTGCTGCCCGGCTGCAGCTCCTGGCCTTCTTGGGGACACTGTAGGGACCTCGAGGAACAGCTGGCATCTGAACCACCCACCGACCGGGAGCAGGTTTTAACACCTTTAGAGGGAGAGGTGTTATTTCTCCCTGTAATAGGATCCCCACAGTTGTGCGAGATCCGGGGGGGAGCAGGGTGTCTGGGGTCCCTGGCCGGCTCTGCCCTCTCCCCGCCCCCATACTGTGCATTCCTGGACAGGGAGAGCAGGGCCCAGCTGGGCCAGGGCCTGTAGGTCCCACAGGGTGTCAACTTGTGACTGCAAGTCCCCATCACCCCATGTTTCGGGTCAGTCACACGTGAACTGTCCTTGACCCGGCCAGTGCATCCCTTTGACACTTGGGCCTTGGTGTAATGTGGGTGTCGGCGTCCAGGTGACCGCCCTAGATGCCCCACCAGGATCAAGTACCCTCTTCACTGAGCTGTGACCCATGACCTGTGTAGTCATTCACTGCCCCCTTCTGGCCATGTGCGTCCAGGGTGCCGCCTGCCGTCACCCTGGTGGGTAGCAGTTGAGCGTTTATGAAGCATCTGATTTGTATTACTCCACCCAGTCGGGATGTAAGTGGGTCCCAGGACCTAGGGGGCTCTGGTTCCTGACCTGAGGTCCATGGCCATTCGCCTCTGGCCTATGCAGTACAGACCCCTAAGGGCCCAGCTGGCCCTTCCCTGACTGTGGCAGGTGTCCCATGCCTGTCTCCTAAGAGCCACACCCCACAGCCTGTGTGCTGGTTGTGGAGGCCCCACATGGTGTCCATGCACTGGGAGGCCTGCAGCTGTGACCCCGTGTCCCCTACAGGTACACGGAATGCAGTGCTCAACACGGAGGCACGCACAGTGGACGCAGACGTGCTGAGCCGCCGCTGTGTGCTTATGCGGCTTCTGGACTTTTCCTATGAGCACTACCAGAAGGCCTTGCGACAATCAGCGGGCGCTGTGGTCATCATCCTCCCCCGGGCCATGGCCGCTGTGCCCCAGGATGTTGTCCGGGTGAGCCTGTACCACTATCCCACGCTTGCTCCTCAGGTTGCATCTGGAGTGTGTCTTTGGGCCGCTTGCTTTGCCCTTCTGCATCTGAAGGTTTCTTGTCCCTGAGGACACTCGGCTGTGTACTCTGCCATTAAGAACGGGCTGAGGTGGGGGAGCCACTCCAGGGGTGGCAAGGTCTCCTGAGTGCATGTACTCCAGGGGTAGCCCTGTCTCCTGAGTGCATACACTCCAGGGGTGGCCCTGTCTCCTGAGTGCATACACTCCAGGGGTGGCCAGGTCTCCTGAGTGCATACACTCCAGGGGTGGCCCTGTCTCCTGAGTGCATACACTCCAGGGGTGGCCCTGTCTCCTGAGTGCATACACTCCAGGGGTGGCCCTGTCTCCTGAGTGCATACACTCCAGGGGTGGCCCTGTCTCCTGAGTGCATATACTCCAGGGGTGGCCCTGTCTCCTGAGTGCATGTCCTCCCCACAGCAATTCATGGAGATTGAGCCCGAGATGCTGGCCATGGAGACCGTGGTCCCTGTGTATTTTGCCGTGGAGGATGAGGCCCTGCTGTCCATCTATGAGCAGACCCAGGCTGCCTCTGCCTCTCAGGGCTCTGCCTCTGCCGCTGAAGGTGAGCCAGGCTACCAGAGGGTGTGATGTGTTTCCGTGGCGGCTGGGACTGTCTTGGGCCTCTGTGTTCGCAGTATCCACCCCAGCTGTGGGCCCAAGTGACTCGTCCCTTCTGTCCCCAGTGCTGCTGCACACGGCCACGGCCAACGGTTTCCAGATGGTGACCAGCGGAGCCCAGAGCCAGGCGGTGAGCGACTGGCTGATCACCAGCGTAGAGGTGAGTGCCCTGACTCTCAGGTCCAGGCATGCCTCTGCCTCTCCGGCACGCCAGGGGTGGTGGAGACCCAGGAACTCGCCCAGCACCACAGAAATCAGGCCTGGTAGCACCACCTGGGAGACTGAGGCATCCACGGCTGCATAGTGAGTTTGATGCTGGCCTGGTATACAGGAGACCCCTCTTTAATAAAAGAACCCCCCTATTTAGAATTCTGGGTTGGGGGCACAGAACTTGGGACGGTGGTGGGTCGGGCTGCAGGACAGACTGCGGGAGCACCTGCAACGTCCCCACTGCTGCTGTCATGGGATGAGCAGGCTGTGAAGGCCTCAAGATTTGGGCAGGGACAGCCTCGCGGTACGCCCCCATCCTGGGCCAAATGGTTTGTGCTCTTGTCCATTAGTGAGCCAGCATGGCCTGTGCCTGCCCTGAGGGAAAAGGCTCACAGCATACCAGGGTGACCCTTGGGAAGCACCCGGAACCATCGCTCCATCGTCTCTCCACAGGGACGGCTGACAGGGCTGGGAGGTGAGGACCTCCCCACCATTGTCATTGTGGCTCACTACGACGCCTTTGGCGTGGCCCCGGTAAGTACCTGGTGTGCAGTCCAAGAAGGGACAGAGACACCTCAGGCAAGCAAGGCAGGGGCTGCCAGCTGTTCCAGGCACCAACATGTTGGGTGATGCAGTGTGGGACTCTGAATGTCTGACCCATGGTGACCTCAGCAGCCGCATTTAATTGGGGCTCGCATACAGTCGTCCATCATGGTGGCCAGCAGGTGTGTCGCTGGAAGAGTAACTGAGCCTGGGCTGGGCTTTCCACACCTCACAGCCCACCCTCAGTGACACACTTCCTTCCCCAAGGACCACTCCTTGTTCCTCTCAAGTAGTGCCAAAGACATATGACCCTCTGGGGGCCGTTCTTATGCAAGCCACCACACTGGGCTCCAGTGCCACCAGGTCCCCAGCCTCCAAGGGCAGACCGGCCCAAGCGCCCCTGACTTCCCTTTGTTGGTCATGGGCTCTCTGAGAGCTCTGGCTGTCCTGAACTGAGAGATCCCCCTTCCCCAGCCTCCTGGGCTGCGGTTAAAGGGGTGGCCACCACATTCCTCCCCTTGGGTGTTCACGTCTCCCTTCTACCTGGTTGTGCCCCACGTCAGGCTTGGCACCTCATGGACGGGCCTGGCCTGCAGGAGGCGTAACCAACAGGTCCTCTGCCCACAGTGGCTGTCGCTGGGCGCCGATTCAAACGGCAGTGGCATCTCCGTGCTGCTGGAGCTGGCTCGTCTCTTCTCACGCCTCTACACATACAAGCGCACACATGCAGCGTGAGTGCCAGCCATGGGGGCGGTCCTCAGGTGACCCCACTATACATCCCACACCAGATGCTGCCATTCCCAGAAGGGCTGGACCTGTCCAGGAATGACTGCAGCCAATCTCGGCTCTGTACCAGGATGTTCCTGGGTGGGGCTCTGTCGGAATCCATGCCCACACTGTGACAGCCACGTGTGTCCTGAGGTGCCGCGCAGGGTTGGCTGCAGGGCTGGTCACGTGAGAGCCGCTTTGACATTTGTGAGCTGGGCACACAGGGTGGCCCTGAGAGTGGCAGCCAGTGTGCCAGTTCTCAGTCTCCTCGGTCACAGGGCAGCTTCAGTCAATACATGGGGGTTGCCTCGTCCCTTCCTTACCGCCACGAGGCAGCTGTGTTTTTGCTCACCCCAGGCCCTCATGGCCTGCACCAGTCCTGACTGGTTTGACAGCCCTATGTGACAGTGGCCAGTCAGTAGTATGGGCCAGGAACAACCTGGGCTCAGTGACTGCCCTGTGTATCATCACTGGGCAGCTTGGCTGTGGTTCCCAAGCAGGTGAGGGTGTGGGGCACCTGTGTGGCTCAGGGTCCTTCTAGTCAAGGTGGGCAGCTGGCCACTGGCATCTGGGAACGTGGGGGTCTGGGGATGGAGTGCTAGTCCGGGCTCCTTGACGTGAGTGTCCTCAGTGGCCTCCCTCTGCAACATTCGGGACACATATGACTCCTATTTGGGGATTCCCTGGGGTGGTGTAGGGTGTGTCACCTGGTGGTAGGTCTGGAGGTTTCCATGTGCCCAGTCAGGGACCTGTGACCTGACCACGTCCCGTGACACCCACACTCGCAGGTACAACCTCCTCTTCTTCGCATCAGGAGGAGGCAAGTTCAACTACCAGGGCACCAAGCGATGGCTGGAGGACAGCCTGGACCACACAGGTGAGTGGGGCCTGGGTGGGTGGGCCGCTGGGCAGGGCCCAGCGGGGCCGAGTCTGGGTTGGGGGGGCCTCACGCCCCTGACACATGCCTGTCCTGCAGACTCCAGCCTTCTGCAGGATAATGTAGCCTTTGTGCTCTGTCTGGACACCGTGGGCCGCGGCAGCCACCTGCGCCTGCACGTGTCTAAGCCACCTCGGGAGGGGACGCTACAGCATGCCTTCCTGCGTGAGCTGGAGACAGTGGCCACGCACCAGTTCCCTGACGTCAGCTTCTCCATGGTGCATAAGAAGATCAACCTGGCGGACGACGTGCTGGCCTGGGAGCATGAGCGCTTTGCCATCCGCAGGCTGCCTGCCTTCACACTGTCGCACCTGGAGAGCCACCGTGCGGGGCCACGCAGCAGCATCATGGACGTGAGGTGAGTGGGCGCCCGGGAGACAAGCCACTTTCCAGGTCTTTCCTGGGACCTTCCATGGGGCGCTCTTTGGTGGGACACCTAGAATCTTCCGCGGAAGGGAGGGATGGTGGCATCTTGTATAATGCCTTCTGTGGGGGCTAGATCCTAGGCTCTTCTCTGGGGCTTCCTTCTAGAACCTTCTGTGGGGGGCACCTTTTATCCCCTTCCAAGAAGAAAACTTCTGGGCTGGGGCAAGAGCTGCTGCTCATGAGGGGGAAAAGAGCCATCTTCTGGAACTTTCCATGGGCTGGCCACAGCTGTGTGACCACGTGGGAGCAGAGTGGGTGCTTGTCCAGGGCGAGGGTGGGGCTGGGAGTTAGGAGCGGTCTGGGAGGGCAGCAGCTGGTCACACACCTGGAGCCGCTCAGGCTGGCTGATGGGTTGAAGGAAGGTCACTTGTCCACCCCCTCGCGAGCCTTGAGGTGACCATTCCCTGCAGGACGTCCTGGATCCTGCAGGTGCTGCACTGTCCCCACACCATGCCTCAGCTCTCCCACCACACTGGGCCGTGGCTGCCTTGCGGGGTGTCCGTGGTCAGACACACTCCTTACCTGGTCCCTGTGGCTAGCCACCCCAGAGCCCAGGCACCAGGGACAGCACGCCCTATCTGAAGATCCTATCCCTCTGTTCTCAAGGGCTCGGGTGGACTCCAAGACGCTAACGCGGAACACGCGGATCATTGCTGAGGCCCTGACACGGGTTATCTACAACCTGACGGAGAAGGTAAGCCGTCTGGTCCTGGCCCTGGCCTGGTGCACACAGCCCTTCTGGGCTGCCTCACCCTGTCCCTTCCCTCTGCAGGGGACTCCCCCGGACATGCCAGTGTTCACGGAGCAGATGGTAAAGTGTGGGCATGGGGTGGGACCCTGGGGACCACTGCTGTGACCCCTGCGTGACCCCAGCCTGCACCTGGCCCTTGCAGGTCCAGCAGGAGCAGCTGGACTCAGTGATGGACTGGCTCACCAACCAGCCGCGGGCCGCGCAGCTGCTGGACAAGGACGGGACGTTCCTGAGTACACTGGAGCACTTTCTGAGCCGCTACCTGAAGGACGTGCGGCAGCACCACGTGAAGGCTGACAAGCGGTGAGCAGCAGACGCAGTCCCTGTGGCCTTACCTTGTCCTCAGCGAGAGGGGGACAGGCCAAGAGACAGCGTAGACACCAGGCCTGGGTTGCATCCTTCCCTAGAAAGATTTCCCAGGCAGGGAAGTTTCTAGTCATTTTCTCAACTATTTAAAAAATATCTTTAAGCCAGGCGGTAGTGGCGCACACCTTTAACCCTAGCATTCGGGAGGCAGAGGCAGGAGGATCTCTGTGAGTTTGAGGCCAGCCTGGGCTACAGAGTGAGTTCCAGGATAGCCAGGGCTACACAGTGAGACCCTGTCTCAAACAATAACAAAAAACACATGCAAAAATATTTTTTGCTTTCTGAATTGAGCTGTTGATATGTAGTCTGGGCAAGCCTCAAACCCGTCATGCTCCTGCAGCAGTCTCCCAGGGGGGCCTCTGAGATGGAGCCTCAGCCAGGGAGAAGCACTGAGTAGGGCTGTTTCTTGGCAGGGACCCTGAGTTTGTCTTCTACGATCAGCTTAAGCAGGTGATGAATGCCTACAGGTGAGTGGTGGGCTGGAGCAAAGGGACCGCAGTCTGTTGGGGTGACCATTCTGCATCCTTGACCCCACGGACTGTCCTTCAGGGTCAAACCAGCCATCTTTGACCTGCTGCTGGCTGTGTGCATCGGGGCATACCTTGGCATGGCATACACAGCTGTCCAGGTGAGCTGCTGTGCAGGGAACCTGGGGGGCAAGGTGGCTCTCTGGTGTCCCTGTCCCCTAATGTGCTGTGTCCCCTACAGCACTTCCACGTGCTCTACAAGACTGTGCAGAGACTGCTGCTCAAAGCCAAGGCCCAGTGACGACATCTGTGGACAGGCGGCCCAGGAGGGACCGGCCCATGCATGGGCACCCATGCAGCTAGACTGAACCAGAGTTCACTAGGATGCAGGGACTTCTCCCCGTCTCCTTGAACTTCCTTGGTGGAGAACCCCACCCACCTGCAGATGAGCCCAATGGGACAGATGGCCCCCTGGGCCACATGCACTCAAGGGCCATACGCTTGGCTGGGTCCCAGCAGCCTGCTCCCCACCCCCTTCTGTGGCCCATCAGAGGTGCCCAGGACCAGGCCACCTCTCCTGGCGCTGACTAGCACCCGCCTATGGCTCCCTGTTGTTCCCAGCCTACCTTTCCCTCTGCCTGTTGCCACCTCAGCCACCCCTGGACCCACCTGGTTCTCCAGCTGGGCCTGAGCCACCCCGTCCAGGTGCTGGGGACAGGGCAGGAGACGGCCCCAGGTGGCAGCCTGCAGCCCTGAGGTCTCTCCACCTTCCCTCTTCCCCTTCAGTTTCCCTGCCTGTGATGAATTCTGGGGACCCAGCCCCTCTCACAGTGTGGGATGAAACAGCCAGGCCCAGCACACCCTAGGTGTCCCTGCCAACAGGAGGGAGAGGGGAGGAGTCAGCGCTGGCAATTGACCTCAGGGACGCCATGGGCAGTCGATTCGATAGCAATATGACCCGGGAGATGTTGGGCCGGGAGGGGCAGCTGGGGCCAGCGCCTGGCATCCCTCCAGCACCTGTGGAGGCTTGGCCCACCCAGACCCTCTTCCTGGCAGCAGCAGTGGCTGCAACCCCGGTGGCATTCGTGTCATAGGGCAAGAGGGGCCAGCCCCCACCCCTCCCCCATGGACTGCTGGGGTCCAGCCCTCTTCACTCTCGTCCCAGCGGCTGGTTACGGGTCTGAGGCCGGTGCCACCCCTCACTGGCAAAGATACAAGGTGCATGTGCCACCTCCCTCTGCTCAGGCAGGGCTGGGCTGGCGGCTGGCCTGCAGTTGGTGGGTTAGAAAATAAAAGCCATATTGAAGGACCATGCCTGTGGGTGCCCCTGCCTTCAGGAACCTGAGTTCCCACTGGGCTCATGGGAGCATCAGCCCGCCCAGTGCCCTGCTGGCCACTGTAGCCCCTTCCTTCCCACCCTGACAACTGCTCCCTGGCACTGGAAAAGTTCTCAGAGGATGAGGACTGGGGACATGTCACATGGAGCAGGGGCTGTCACTGCCAATTCTGCCCATCACTCAAGTCCGTGTCTTGTAGTCAGTCAACAAACCCCAGCTCAGCTGCTGCTGTGAGGCTGGGGGGAATGGACAGCTGCTCGTATCTGGACGTTGAGGGAAACAGACCCAGGTTGGCTGCAGAGGCACAGACCAGCAGACTGCGGGGGTCTGGGTTCAGGCAGAGGGCATGGCTTGTGCCAAAGCCCTGGGGCTGGTGCGATGGAGCGGCTTAGCGCTGTGGTCCTGAGCCCAAGAGGGGAAGGGGACGCTATGACACCCTGACCACTGAATTGGGAGGCCCCTGGGGCTGAGCAGTTGTGAATCTGCACTGAGATCTGGCTTTCTGCCTCTTCAGGGTCATGGACTCCAGGGGCCTCCGCTTGCGAGTGTCCCTGGATGTGCATGTGTGCTTGCTGGGGGGTGACCGCCACAGGCCTCTTTCTCCTTCCCTGCGGGTCCTGGGGATGGAACTCAGGTTGTCGGGAATGGCAGCAAGGACCTTACCCACTGGGCCCTCTTGCCAGTCCTCCACCTTATCTTTTGTTTGCCCCCCCCCCCCCCGAGACAGGTCTCTCTGTGGCTTTGGAGCCTGTCCTGGAACTAGCTCTTGTAGACCAGGCTGGTCTCAAACTCACACAGATCTGCCTGCCTCTGCCTCCCGAGTGCTGGGATTAAAGACGTGCGCCACTGCCACCCGGCCCTCCACCTTATCTTTTGACTTGGCCTCTGACCCCTGAGCCAGGCCCTTGTTTTGGCCTCTACAACTCTGGGGTTCCATGTGCCTGCCATGTCAACTGTTTATGTGGGTGCTGGGGATCCAAACTCGGGTCATTGTGGCAGGCACCAGCTCCCCAACATCTGCTTCTGAGGAAGTGTGTCATTGCAGTCTCTGGCATCGTGGCAATCCTCCTGCCTCAGCTTTCTAAGACAGGTCTGCACCACCACCTGTTTACAGCTGCTTTTAGATAGTGACAGTCTGGGCAAGGTGGGGGAAGTAGGATCAGTTCTGGGTCATCCTTGGCTACACAGTAAATTTGGGACCAGCCTGGGCTACATTAGACCTTGCTTCAAAAACTATAGCAAAGAGGTTGTCAGTCACTGCTGTTGTGGCATCCACAGATGCCTATACTGTGCCAGGCAGGTGGGTGCTGGTGATACCATCAGTTTCAACCAGGTTGGGACTGGTGACGCGGGTGCTGGTGTTTGTTCCTCCCCTGAGCCCTGGGAGGAGAAGCCCCTCCCATACCCTCAAGGCTCTGAGTCCACGTCCCTGCTGCTGGAGACTCTGCTCTCAGGGAACCCCTGCTGTTGTAATGGGTGAGGGGCTCCCAGGGCCAAGTGTATGTGGGTCAGGTGCTCAGCACCCCAGAGAACGGGTCAGCCCTGGACCTAGGCAGCTGAGGTGAGTTCCAGAACAGCCCACACCTGAGCAGATACAAAGGCCAGGGCAAGGTGATAGGACCCCCCCCACACACACACCCTGTTTTTCTGATTGCCTGTCTCCCCTGGACCAGCAGCCACAGTCTCCCGCCACATAGCTGTGGTGACATCACCTGCGGGGGATTGGGGTTCCCAAACACTTGCTATTTTAGGGCTGACATGGTGCTGGGCCGAGGGGAGCCATGCCAGCTGGCCTGCCTCCTGCCGGCTCCTATCCATGTGTTTTGGGGACTGAGGTGGCTCAAGTTCGTTACTCCGGGGCTGATGCTGAGGCAGGTGGATGACAGCTGTGGGGCAGATGGCAGAACCCTCCCTCCTGCCCGGCAGCATCCCCAGCTCCCTGGAGGCCTGGTTCCCCCCCCCACACACACACACACTTTGATACTATTTAACAGTTCTTGCAACTCGGAGCTCCACAGGGACTCCTGGCATCCTTCTCTGGTCTCCATGGAAACAGCTCATCTGAGAACCAGCCTCAGCATCTCCCAGCCTCGCCTACCTCGGAGAGGTGACCCATGACCCCAAGGCCTCGCCCCTCCAGCCCTGTCGAGTATGATGGTAGCGGTTCTCCATGACTGTGACGCCAAGTCCCCAAGGAGCCAGTCCCATATCGCTAGTGTCCATAGCAGATGAGGAAGTGGAGGCAAGACTGCCTGCACCGTGGGGATGACGAGTCTGGGCTTCCAGAGCTACTGTGTGACCTTGCACAAGGGATCAACTGCTCTGAGCCTCCGTTCTGTTCTTTAAAACAAATTATAGGGGCTGGACAGACAGCTCAGTGGTTAGCGTGCCAGCTGCCCCTGCAGAGGACCCAGGTTCGGTTCCCAGCACCCACAACCACACACACGTGCACAACCATGCAGGTGACTCTCCTGCACATAGGTAAATCCTTTAACAAAAACAAATTATAGCCAGACGGTGGTGGCGCACACCTTTAATCCCAGCACTGAGGAGACGTATCTCTGTGAATTCGAGATCAGCCTGGGCTACAGAGTGAGTTCCAGGACAGCCAGGGCTACACAGAGAAACCCTGTCTTGTAGCACGAATAATAAAAACCTGGAGTCTGTTAGTGGGAAAACCAGAAAAGCAAAGCAGCCAAGCCACTAGAGAAGTCTTACATCTACCAAGGCTGGGTGACCAGAAGCTAAGCAGACAGCCTCTCTCCTCCCATTTTGCCTTCTCTCTGGTGCTGGGATTAAAGGTGCAGGCCACCACCACCTGGATCTGTTTCTGCACTGATCTTATGTAGCCCAGGGTGGCCTTGAACTCACAGAGCTCCGTCTGCCTCTGTCTCCTAGATCCTGGGATTAAAGGTGTGTGTCACCATTGCCTGACCTCTACTGGCTTTAGCTTTGCCTCTGGTATTCAGGCAAGATTTATTTATCAAAATGCAAATAATATACCACTACACTGTCTCAAAATAAAAAAAATTAGAGGAATAAGATTTGTCTATTTAATTATTTTATTTATTTGAAACACTGTCTCATGTGGCCTAGGCTAGCCTTCAATTCTCTATTTGGCCAAGGATAACCTTGAACCCCTAATCCTCTTGCCTCTATCTCCTCTGGAGAAAAACAAACCAAACTCATCAACACAGAGGATATTTTATTGCGATAGTTAAAATGAACACATGGAAAATGTGCAATGGCTAAAATAGCACCCATCTGTTTTTGAGATAGGTCTCTAACATAGCCCAGCTGCCCTGGAACTCGCTCTGTAGCCTAGGCTGGCCTCGAACTCACAGAGATCCCCCTGCCTCTGCCTCCCGAGTGCTGGGATTAAAGGCAGGGCCACCACTGTTTGGCAACTATCATTTTAAGGATACACAACATGGGCACAGGTGTCTGTGGCGCTAGGAACATCAATTTAAAATAAAAATATGAGCTGAACGGACATGGTGGTGCAGGCCTGTCATCCCAGGACTCAAGAACCGAGGCAAGGGAATTGCTTGCAAGGGCCAACCTAAGCATCCACTTCTTTCCTGGAATGGCCTCTCTGCTTCTCTGCCCTCCTCCGCTGTCATCCCCTGACCCTCTTTGAACCTTTGTGTCCATGTCACTGGCTAGCTCTCATTATTCACCTGCTGTTTGCAGGGCCACCTTCCCCATCCGTTGCTGCTCGTCTTGTCTTGACAAGGCTCTTAACATGTAGCCCAGGCTAACCGGGAACGCCAGATCCTACTGCCTCAGTCTCCCCAGTATACCTGGCTGCGGGACTGATCTCATGGCTGTTGGTCACGGACACTTTAAGGATTTCAAGACCAGCGCGGGGAGACATGTCAGTCTTTCAAATGTGCAATTCCAGCCTGCAGCTCCCTCCTACCCTTCACCCTTCACTCCCTTTTACCCCCGCACCTCCAAGACCTCTGGGCCTCAGTTTCCCTACAGCGGGCCCCGCCCGTCCCCTGCAGTTCTCGCGGCAGCCGCGGGGGGCGCTGTGGCGCAGCCGCTCGCAGGCGGGGCCGCTGACCGAGCGACGCGGCTGCACCGCAGCTCCTGCCCGGGCCTGGCCGGTGGGCGGCAGCGGGCCCGAGCGCCCCGGGGCGCGGCCCGAAGGCATGAAGGACCTGGATGCCATCAAGCTTTTCGTGGGCCAGATCCCGCGCCACCTGCACGAACAGGACCTCAAGCCACTGTTCGAGCAGTTCGGCCGCATCTACGAGCTGACGGTGCTCAAGGATCCGCACACCGGTGTGCACAAAGGTGGGCACCCTCGCCCCGCACCTGCCCCTGCACCCCTGCACCCGTCCCTGTGCCCCTGCACTCTGCCTCCTGCATTTCTGAGGCCCTTTCTGTTTCCCTCTTTCTACACCTGCACCCCCCTCTTAGCCCCCTCACCCCTCCCAAGCACCTGAACCCTCTGGATCCCTCCCCCACACCTCTCCTTCTGTACCCCAGCATCCCATCACCCCTTTCTCTTCCCCTGCACTCTCCTCCGTCCTAGGGGTGCCGTTCTCGATCCAGCTGCCCCCTCCCGTCCTCCGCCCCCTAGCCCTCCCTCCTCCCCATTCCCTCCTCCTCCATCACTCTCCGTCATCTCCCTCCATCTCCCTCCTCTCCCCGGGCATCTTCCTCTCTCTCCCCCTCTCCCTCCCATTTCCACACACACCCCCATCCAACCCTGTGCCAGAAGCTCCGTGGACCCCCCCCCCGCCTCCCGGTCCCCCACCCCTATCCAGTCGCTCTGGGTCTCTCTGGCCGGGACAGGAACTTCCCACTTCGGACCCGGATTCCTGCTCACAAAGCCGGGACAGCTCAGCAGCAGCCGGACACATGTCCAGAACCTCGGGCTGAGCGGTAACTAAAAAGACACGGGGGCGCGAGGAGGTTGAGGCTGCAGCCCAGGAGATGTAGGGACTCAGGCGGCTCTCCCTGGGTGGTGCCATCTTTCTGATCTGCGCCCACCCTGGGCTCAAGTGGAACCTGGTGGAATCAGAGCTAAGGCCGAGACAATGAACGTGAGGTCCGCCAGGCAGAGCCCAGATCCCGGGTGACGAGGACTCGCGTGGGTGGCGTCGCCGGCAGGTGGTTCAAGAACCTGGCTTCCACTCCCTTGGAGGCTTCTGGGAGGGGACAGGGTCGCCCCCACTCTGCTCTGGTGGCTTTGACCAGCTCTGAGGGCAGGTGTTGTGGGACCCAAGGTTAAGACCATGGTCTCCATCCTCAACTGGACGGGGCGGGGGGGGGGGCGGGGAGGAGGAAGGAGCTTAGCTCCCGGAGAGGCCTGTACCTACCTATGGAATGAATGACTGGACAAGTGGCTGCATGGACCAGCGACTGAGCGGTGAAGGAATAGTCCGGGGCTGCCAGCTGGGCCTGAGGCCGGTCTGCTTCCTGGGCAGGGAGGGAACCTCCACACCCCAGCGCTCTTCTCAACAACCTCATTGTGAGACTGGGGATTTAATTCCCATCAGTGACCCAGACCCCAGAGCTTAGGGTCTGATTTAAGTACTCATTTTTAGAAACTTTTGTTTGGAACCCAAAGGCTGCCTATGTGGCACCCCAATTAGGGCTTGGGGGACAGTGATGAAGTCTGGGTCTTGGGATAACACATGGGTGCTGGAGTAGGGGCCCCTCATCTTCGCTGGGAATTCCAGGCAGGAGACAGGGGGCAGCAAGGCCTGAGGACTGGAGTTATTTTCTTTCAGGGAAATGTGGGCATCTGGGAGTCTTGATATTTTGGGACATTGCTTGGGAGGTGGGAGTTTGGGTGGCAGAGGGTCCGAGGAGGGTTCAGTTGGCAGGGACTGGAGCACCGCTTACCAGGCCCCACCCGAGTGAGGAGGTGGGGATCCCACAGGTCAGGGTTTTTTATGTTTGAAGGCCAGGGACAGTGGCATACTCCTGTCAGCCAGAAACTTGGGATGCTCAGGCAGGAGGATCAGGAGTTCAAGATCATCCTCAGCTACATAGCAAGTTCAAGACTAGCCTGGATTACATGAGACCCTGACTCAAGAGAGGTGGATCTCTTTGCTCCTCTACTGTGTGAATGTCAGCCAGTGGCTGTCCCTTTCTGGGCTTCGGGATAATGGAGGCAGAATAAGTGGAACTGGGAATTCTTGCACACAGCCAAGAGCCTGGGACCTCCCCTAAATATTTCAATGGCTTTGTTTCTGGGTGCACTTTCAAGATAGCCCACAACAGGAGGGGTGGGATTCCAGGGAGGACTAGGTCCCTAAATGCTGCAGAGAGTCCCAGAGAGCAGGAGGAGATGGAGAGGGGGAGATAGGGGCACATAGACCCCGTGACCCTCCCTGGAAGCATCCAGCGTGGAAGGGCCTCCCTCAGCCAGGGTTCAAGGTAGAACCTGGGAGCTGACCTGGGGTCCTTCTGCCCCCAACCTCCGAGAGTGGACAGGTCAGCTTTGGGGTCTCTCTGGCCCTACTCACCATATGCATTTTCATGTTAATGATGGCATTTGCCTTAGAGTGGAGCACTCTGGGGGATGCTGGGGGGGAGGGGGCGGTTGGCCTGCTGTTACCATGGGAGCAGCAGTGGCTGTCGGTGGCAGGAGGAGGGGATGTGGATGTGACAAGCAGCCTTGGGGACACATGGTCTGGCACAGGTGTGGGAGGAGGCGTTGTCTCTAGGCCATAGCCAGGCGCTCTCTTGAGGCACTAGGACAGTTTCAAATGAGGCACCACCCAGCTGTGTGCCTCTGTTTCCCTTGCTGCCTAAGGTCTTGGAATCTCATATCTCAGAGGAAACCACTGGGAAAGGGTATAGGGTGGTGAGATTTTTAACAAACCCTGGGCGGAAGGCCTAGGCTCCTGTGTTCAGGCTAGAGGTATTTTCCAATGGGGAAAAGTGTTCTTGAGGCAGAGGTCCAGAGGTGCAAGGCCCTGGGAAATCTCAGGAAGGAGACTACTGTGTACTAGAGTGGTCAGGATTGCATCAGAGACAGGATGCAGGCTGGAGAGAAAGAACTGGATTTGCTAGGGGAAAATGCATGACGGTGGGTGGATGGATGGGTGGGTGGGTGGATGGATGGATGGATGGATGGATGGATGGATGGATGGATGTGTGGATGGATGGGTGG
>NC_134584.1:737500-740000 GCF_037038515.1 Microtus pennsylvanicus
TTATGACTAGAGAGCGGTCTGGGCGGGGGGGGGGGGGGTGTTCTTTTGAGGCACTGACCACACCCAGATACAAGCACATGGCAGCACCTCCAACCTTCATGGTATGGGGGGGTATTTGTTAACCATTGAGAGAGAAGCCCTCCATGGCTCCCCAGGGCTCTGACTTCCGGGGCTTCTCTGCTTGTCCCCCAGACGCCCCCCCCCCCCCCCCCCCCGGCTCCGGATGTCTGTCTGTCTCTTCTACACGGGCATTGTTCCTCACTCAGTCTCTGCCCAGTCGCTCAGGGTCTTGCCTCTTTGTAGTTAGCGGGAAAGGACACTGACCTTTGTCCCCAAGGCGGACACGTGACCCAGCACTGAGTTCATATGGGGGCCCAGTCTCGGAAATCAAGGAGACCACTCCTGAAGAACCACACTCACGACTGTCCTCCAGCCTCCGCGCATGCGCGTGGCCTTTAGCCGAGTGTGGCCCAAAGTGCCCAGGAACTTGCTAAAGACAGAGGGAAGACTTTTCTAAGTGGGGTGACAGCCCCGGTGTTGGGGTTCAGCCGGCAACATGCCAGGAACCCCACCCCCACTGGACCAGGGCGGCTCAAAGCTGGGGAAGGGAAACGGGGACCCCGCGGGGTGGGGGCACGGGGTCCCCGACGCGCTTCAGCACCGCGGAGAGCGGCCCTCGGCTGCAGGGGCCATTCTTCCTCTGGCTGCTCCTCCCTCTCCCTCCCTCCCTCCTTCTCTTAGTCCTTTTGGGTTTCTGATGCAAGGCGAGTATGTATGCACGCATGTGCAAGTCTCTCTATGTAGCTAAGGATAACCCCGAACTCCCGGGTGCTGGGTTGATGGCAGCGAGTTCCAGGCTGCCGGGTGGACTTGTTACAGAGACCAGGCAGTGGTGGCGCACGCCTTTAGTCCCAGCACTTGGGAGGCAGAGGCAGGTGGATCTCTGTTAGAGGCGAGCCTGGTCTACAGAGCGAGTTCCAGGCTACAGAGAGAAACTCTGTCTCAGAAAAAAGAAACAACAATAATAGTTGGTTAGACTAATACACCCAGGTTCAGCCACTGTGATGTTCCCAGCTGGACTCCCTCCGTGAGTGCAGGGCCAGCCATGTGTCCCAATCTCACACTGCCCTCCACCCAACACCGACCGTCTTTCTTCCTGTGTGTGAGTCTGTCAATGTCGGCGACCAAATAGACACCACAGTGCCCGCCATGCTCCTCGTGTGTCCCCCCCTCTCTGGGGCAGGACACGCAGCTTCCCTTTTCATGGCTGTGTGTTATTTCTCCATGTGGATGAACATGCCCCATGTGTGAATCGTTCATCATCAATGGGGTGGCATTTTCATGGTGGCTTTTGCGGATTCCAGTCCAACCACATCTGATTTGTGTTTTCAACTTGTGGGGTGAGCTCTGTGTCCCGAACAAGATGGGCGGGTTAGAGGGGGCCACGTCACGGCTTCTGGATTTGACCCAGAAAACTTGCCTGACCGCTGACCTCCAAAGCTCCGCCCACAACTCTCCTGAACCCAGAGAGCCGCAGGGGTCTTCCTGCCTCCACTTCTCCAGCTCTGAGGTTGCAAAAGCTCCCCAATCTGAAGTTCTGATCCCCTAATACTTCAACTCCCCATCCTCTGCCCGGTCCTCAGCACCTGAGAATTCACTTCCTGTGTCTGATCTCTCCTGCCCTGAGCATCTCCTTTTGAGGAGTCCAGGCTGTCTGGTCTTTTGCTATTGGCTTGGTGGCACCAAGGCCACTGTGGGATGTTGAAGCCTCAGCACTGTTTATGCCTGAGTAATACTCCACGGTGTGGCTGGACCCTGATGGAAATTTCCACTACACTGGGTGCCCAGGCTGCCCCCGCCCTGCCTTTGGGTCCATGGCGTTGGGTCTGTCTCCTCTCACACCCTATCTCTCCCGCCAGGTTGTGCCTTCCTCACCTACTGCGCCAGGGACTCCGCCATCAAAGCTCAGACTGCTTTGCACGAGCAGAAGACGCTGCCGGGGGTGAGTCTTCCATGGAGTGGAGGGGACACTCTCAGCCATGGGGCCTAGGTGTGAGCATCTATTGGGCACCTCTTGTATGCGGAGCTGTGTATCACAGGAGTGATGGTTGTGTGGGCACCACCAGGCCTGGTCAGAAGTGCACCTTACTGATGGGCACCCAGCACAAAGGCCCTGGGGTGGGTGGCTGCGTAGTAGGTGAAGATTCAGGAGACCCTTGTGACTGGAGCGAGCAGAGGGGTGGTGCAGAAAGAGTGAGGGGGACGGGAATGTGAGGGGAAGGGGTGGGCAGGGCTTTCTGGGAACAAAGGAGAGATGAGAGTCTCTCTTCCCCCACCAGAAACAGGAACGGTGGATTTGGTGTTTGCTGGGACTCTAATACCACACTTGGGGCTGGGGACTTTATGAAGCAGAGATCATTTAGCTCACAGTTCTGGGGTTCAAGGGCATGCACTGGCATTGGTGTGGCTCTGGAAAAGTGGTGGATGATGTTGCAATGGG